>NW_022436971.1:21094371-21186182 GCF_009761245.1 Sapajus apella
AAAAAAAAAAAAAAAAAAAAAAAAAAAAAAAAAAAAAAAGGGTGAGGCTAGATCGCGCCATTGCACTCCAGCCTGGGCAACAAAAAAGAGAGAAACTCCGTCTTAAAAAAAAAAAAAAAAAAAAAGACCACCAGAGAGAACTGGGAGAACTCCAGAACCTGCCAGGGTGGAGGATAGTGTGGTATGTTTTTTCTTCTCCTTCTTGGCTTATCCCTGCATCTCTGGCAGTATCAGTGCTTCCACAATGATAGCGCTCACCAGCAAGCAACTCTTCTTTGGCTCTGGGTAATGTGAGCCTTTGATCCTGATCCCTAGAGATGCCAATGGCTTCCTGCTGGAGCTAGTGTCTGGGTTCTCAGAAGCCCATGATTGCTCCCGTATTTGTGCCCATAGCCCTGCATGGTCTCTTTATTAAATTCTGGTTATTTGCATAATCTGAGGTGATTCTATTTTCTGCATTGATTCTAATGGTACAACTTCCCAAATCCAGTGACAATGAGCTCCTGCACATTCACTCATTTGCACATGGGTTAAATCATTCACTCACTGTTTTAATAGAAAAACACTAAGCCGTAAACATGTGAAAAGCTATTACCAAATTCTGCTCTCTCCTTTTCAACTTCTAGAAGCCAAGTCCTCAACATTTATATTTCATGATTACTTCTTAGGATTTTCTGTTCTTTGAAGGTTTACTGAGTTGTTTGTTTGTTTTATGAAGCAGGTATTATGTGAAGAGAGTTCACATCTTGCTTATTCCAATTATCTAGTTAGTGGCTAGTCAACGTTGGAACATCTGCCCAAGATCTCTTAATGTGTTCAGGCTCCCATCCAATAATTAGATGGTACGTTGCCTTTAATCAAGTGTATGTGATGTTATTTTCCAGTTGAAGTTATATACATGCTTTGTTGAGTACTACGCTGTGGTCCTGTGCTTCCAACCCGTGCTTCTCTACTCTTTGGGCACCTAGCTCCATCCTTGGTTCAGCCAATAGTGAGCTCCAGAGGGAGACTGGATGGAGTAGGTGTGGCGTGGGATTGTTCTCTCCCATTTCTGCACCTGAGATACATCAGCAATGAGTCTATGCCTGGGGATCCCAGTTGCAGTTCTGTGGGTCCTTTTGTCCTCCAAAAGTACTTACACTACGTGTGCAACAATTCTACCTCCTAGCTCTGCTCTCTACTCCCTTCCCCAAGCATCTATATATTAATCATTACAGTCTCTTTCCTATGTTCCCTTAAGCCCTAGGTGTACTCGTTGCTTCATACAACTGTTATCTGTAATACTTCAGATAATCTGTGTTTTCTCGTGCCATTCCATTTCTGGACTATCAGGTTAACAATTCTTCATAATTGTTCTGTATAAATGTGTGTCCTCTGTGTTCTGACTTGTCTCTGATTGATATATATGCCAATTACAAAAAGATATGCAATAATTTTCAGAAAAGTATAAATAAACTTACCACCCAACAATGGGTAGTATTAATATTTGTCCTATTTCTCCCAGCATTTCCTAGGTTTGATACTGACATTCATTGCTGGCACTATATAAACAAAACAAATTATCTGTTTTTTCTATTTGAAGAAAATAATGGACAGGTAGTCAACAAATTAAAAATCGTCATACATGTCACATGCTCTATTCAAATTTTTAATGGGAAACTCTATAAGGCATCTCAAAGTTATAGGCATGCTCATCCCAGGGTACACAATAGTGGGTAGAGGACAGCAGGAGGCTGCCGATGAGGGCCACCATGCATGGACAGAGAAGCAAACAGAGCCACAAGCAAAAACTGAGTGGCAAATCCTCTGAATTCTCAGCTTTAAGCAGTTGTGTACAAGCTGCATCTCACTGGAGTACTTAGTACAGTGTTTTCTGGATTGAGTGTCAGCTGGGATTGAATTACTAAATGATGTTTAATAACTTAAAAGCACTGCAGGTGACACATCAAGATTTGTGTGGAACAATCAGGCTTACAGAAGCTGTCTTATGTCACTCAGGAGTCATCTGGGAGTGTGAAGATGGAGACACCATGTTGGGGTTAGATATGCCAGAGATTCATGGGGTTCATCTCTCTGAAAGATAAAAGGGAGAAAGCAGGGGAAGGTGGCAAGGTTCCACATTGTGAGGAAGGCTTTCCCCTGGGAGAGGTAAAGGAAAGACAGAGTGCCGGGAAGAAAAGCCTTTGCACCAGCATGGTTGGGGGAAAATTATTCCCCATCAGCCTGGCCAAGGGTGATGGGGAATAATTGAGTAAAGTAAAATGTTAAGTCAAAAAACACATAAGGCATGGCATGTTATCCATGCTCAATTGGCACAGATTAAAGTCATAGTTAATAGAAAAGAGTCCCCCAAATTCACACAGGATAGTTAAATGAAAATAATGTATTTTCTAACCATAAATGCATGTTTGTTGTTAAAAATCAGATAAAAAGAAGAAGCTGAAATTATTTGCAAGAAAATCCCAAGCACCCGTAACATTTTTGTGTGTTTCATGGAGAGTTGTGCTGCATGTTTCCCTTTATTTTTTCACACAGGTAATGCACACATTGGCTGCCTAGTTTTCCTCTAGCTTCAGAGTCCCTGTAGGCAGCCTCTGTCTGTCCTGGATTCATAATTCAGCACATCCTTTCATTTCATGTTCTTGCAACATAAACTCTTCACAATGAAAGTATTAGGCGTGAGCTGCAAAGAACTTATTGCAGGCTTCACAAGGGATACAGCTGAGATTGTTCATACTGCACATCCCACAGTGAAAAAAATACACATCTTCATTATCATTTATTTTCTCCCTCAAGTACAATACAGCATCAATCATATAGCTACCTATGTTTTTTCTATGCCCTTTCTTCATCAACATCCAGCTTCTTCTGACATATTTCTCAGTAACTTGCCATTTTATTATGCAAACTAATTTGGTTCTTTCTTAGCTGATACTCTATAATTTACATGCCTAAACCTATCTTGATGAACTAAGTGCCTATGATTTAATAATATTTGTTTTCTTTAGAAGACAAACATGGGATATATGAATAAGCTTTGATGCCATTAAATCATTTTCTCTCAAGCATATATGAAGCTTTTGTCCAAGACTAATATCAGTAGATAATTTTTTGTTATTAGAAAAAAAAAGAAAAAGGATCAACTTTTGTATTCCAGTGTACCTAACATTTTTACTCCGTGATTTCACTTAAAATATACAGTGGCTACTATTCCGGGGAAAATAATGGCTGGTGACTGGTAACATTTCTTTTTATGAAAACACTATGTAGTGTCTTTAATAATTCTACTTGGAAAGGGCATTTTATGTATACATGTATGGATGTATGTAATTGTCTTAAAATCTATAAGATATACTTCTTTTGAACTGATATGTGTGGTGGGGAGAGGATTTGGACTTTCAGACTTTTTGTTATATTAAATTCCTAGATTTAAAGTTGCTAGAAATGTTTTAACAATGTATATCCTTACAAACAGAATGAAAACAAGCTGTCTCTTTGTTCTCTAAAATTGACTTGGCTAGTCCTTATATCTTGACATTCCATATAAATATTAAAATGGTATTTTCAAGTCCAAAAACTATGTTCATATTTTGATGGGAATATCATTGGTCCTACGTATAATTTTGGTGAAAATTCTTAACTTCAGAATAGTTAGTTTTATTCATTTTTCCTGTAAGGGTCTTGTATGACTTTTGGTAAATATATTCCTGTTCATTTGTATTTGTTTCTAATTGCTGCATGACACCTGGCCACAAGCATAGTGACTTAACAGTGGCTCTGAAGTCTGAGCATGGCATGACGGGATTCTGTGCTCTCACCCAGACTGGAATAAGATGATGGTTTGGGCTGGGCTGTGGCTGCTTCTGGAGGCTCTGAGGGATAATGCATTTCTAAGCCACTCAGGTTTGCCAAATGTAACATCTTATAATTTTAGGACTGAGGTCCATGTTGCTGGCTGTTGGCCAAAGACGACCTTCTCTCTCTAGAGGCCACTCACATTTCTTGACATGTGGCTCACTTCATATTTAAAGCCAGCAACAAATAATTTCTATTGTTTTTTAAAATGTATTATTTTTGAGACAGGGTCTCATTATGTCACCCAGGCTGGAATGAAGTGGCATGATCACATTAAGTCTGACTATAGCCTCAACCCCAGGCTCAAGGGATCCTCCTGCCTCAACCTCCTGGGTAGCTGGCATTACAGGCACAAACTACCACATCTGGCTATTTTTTGTTTGTTTATTTTAGAAACAGAGTCTACCTTGTTGCCCAGGTTGGCCTTGAGCTCCTGATTCAAGGGATCCTCCTGCTTCAGCTTCCTCAAATGCTGGGATGACAGGTGTGGGCCACCAGCCTGGCTTCTATTGTGTTGAATTCCCCTCACTTTGAATTTCTGACTTCTGTTTCTGACCATATACCTTAGTTACTTCAGGACACTTCCCTTTCTTAAAAACAACTGTATCCTACATAACACAACCAAATCCCACAAGCAGAATCCCATCATATTTAAAGCCCAGGGTTTGTTCAGTGTGTGTACACTGGTGTGCAGGAATCTTGGGGGACATTGCAACTCTGACTACTACACTAATTAAGAATTATTAATTATGCTGCTCAAATCTTCTATAGCTATACAAATATTGTGTCTGCCTGACAACATAATAATAAAAAAAGTATATTTTTTATGTTGTGCTATTGAGGATTTGTCATACTTTCCTCCACTAATTATATCAATTTTTTGTTTATTTACTTTGTGACTAGTTTTGCATGCACAAACATTTTGGATACTATAACAATCCAGTCACACTATACTCCAATTTTTGATATATAGCACTGTCTGCAAATAAAAAATAATAACTAGTTAAGTCTATTAAGTACTGATCCTTCAAGTTTCTAAAATTACTTATTTTTTCCTTAGGGTATACACAAAATTAACAAGGATGTAGAAGACTTGGTTAAGTTTCAACCAAATTAAAATAATTGGAATTTATTCGCTTTTCACCAAACAGTAAAATGTACATTTTTTTAAGTGCCCATGAAACATTCATCGAGTTATACTATGTTTCAGGTATAAAATAAACCATAATATGTTTATAAGTATTGAGGTAATACAAATATGTTATCTGACATAAAGGAATTAAACTTGATATAACAGAGACATTTAGAAAATCCCCAAATATCTGGAAAATAAACAACAATGTACTTCTACAAAAAACTAGAGTTAAGGAAAAAGTATCAAGGTAAATTAAGAAATATTTAAACTAAATGAAAATAAACACATACCATATTAAAATTTGTGGGATTAATCTAAAGAAGTGCTTAAAGGAAGACATATTGTTAAAAGGCTTATATTAGTACAAAAAAGCTTCAAAATAAAAATATACACTGCTTCTTTAATAAGCCAGAAAACATAGTAAATTGAATTCAAAAAAAGCAGAAGAAAGGAAAAAAGACTAAAAACCAGTGAAATTGAAAACAATAAATAATAGAAAAATAATTAATATCAAAAGCTAGCTCTTTACAAAGATTAAAAACTTGTAAACTTCAAACAAGACTGACCCATAAAAAAATAGAGAAGACACAAATCACCAACATCAGGAATTAAATAGGTGATTTGACTGCAGATACAGATGCTAGAATAATTAGATAAACTATAAATAACTGTACTCCATAAATCAATTTGGGCAAAGTGGAACAATTCCTTGAAAGACATAAGCTGCCAAAATTCTCCCAAAAAGAAATAAATAACCTAAAAAGTCCTACATCTTCTAAAGAAAATGAATGTTTCATTAAAACAAGCTTTCTCAAATAAAACTTCAGGCCTATATGGTTTCTACAAAACATTTAATTAAAAATAATACTAATTCCACACAATCTCTTCTTGAAAATTAAAGAGGAGAGAATAATTTGCTACATTTTTATAAGGCCAGAATCATTCAGATAAGGAAACTAGATGAAGACTTTACAAGAAAACAAAATTACAAACTGATAATATCTGCTATGAACATAAGCAGAAACAGTGAATTGAGTCCCTCTCCATATATAAAAATAACAAAATACAGCACGGTTGGAATGCAAATTTAGTGGAACAATTGAAAATCAAACTATGTAATTCATCATCGTATTCATTTTAAATTGCTATCATAACAAAATACCACAAAATTAGTGGCTTACAACAACACAAATTTGTGGTCTTGCAGGTCTTTAGGTTAGAATTCTGGCATGAGTCTCACTGGGTTAAAATCAGAAAGGCTGCCTTTCTTTCTGGAGGATCTAGAGGAAAAGGCATTTTCTTTTCTTTTTCTGCTTCTAGAGGTCACACAATCCTTTGCCCATGGCCACTTCCTACATCTTCAAAGCAGATAATGGTAGGTTGAGCCTCTTCTGACATCACTGACCTTCTCTCTGTGGTCACATCTCCCTCTAGCTCTCTCCTGCTTCCTGCCTTTCCACTTCTAAGGCCCCTCCTTTGTATCAGGCCTATCCACCTATCAGAGCAGTCTTCTTACTTTAAGGTTACCTGATTAACTTCTTCAATTCCATCTACAGCCTTAATGCTCCTTTGCATTGTCATCTAACTTCTACTCTATCTTCCACAACCATGATGACAGACTAAAGAAAAAAACACACAATCATCCCAATTAGTAAATAAAAAATGCACTACCCATTCCTTATTGTATATATAAATACATACACACACACCATACATTACCATACACACACACACACACACACACACAAACACAAACACAAACACACACACACACACAGAAACACAAACACACATTTATCATTAAACTAGAACAGGAAGAGAGCTTTCTTAACATGATGAAAAGTATGTAGAAAAACTTATAGCTAACATCATGCTCAATGTGAAAGACAGTGATTTATTTATCTTGATATTGTAACCAATGAGTGTCTATTTTTAAATACTGTATTAGAAATTCTAGTCATTTGATAATTTTAACAATTTTTGTTTTTTAATATCATAGATGTCTGTGCTAAAATCTCCAAAGGAGCCATGCAAATTTCTAGAACTGATAACTGAGTTTAGCAAGATTATAGAATTCAAAGTCAATTTAAAAAGAAATGTATTATATTTTTACATGACAGTAATAAAATCAGAAAAACAAATTTAGAAGTCTCATTTATAATAGTACCAGAAGAGTAGTTACAAAGGTCAATGAAACAGAATAGAACGTTCAGAAATAGCCATGCTTGTGTTTGGCTTATTTTTAACAAGGGTGTGAAGATAACTTAAAAGAGAAAGAATAAAGTTTTTTAAAAATAAGTGGTGGAAAAATGTCTATTCACATTCGAAACAATGAACTGGAACCCATAACTCATACTACATACAAAAAGTTCAAAATATGTCATAAACTTAAATGTAAAATGTAATACTTATATAAAACATAAAACTACAGAAGAAAATGTAAAAATACCATCGTGTCACTGGATTAAACAAAGATTTCCTAGGCACAACATCAAAAGCACAATTCATAAATGAAAAATAATAAATTGGACTTTGTATTTTTTTAAGCTGTTCTATTAAAGATACTACTAAGAGGCAGAAAAGATTAACCAAACTAGTGGAAAATGTTTTCACAAATATATACATGTAAATATTTATAGCAGCATTATTCTTATTCTCCAATGACCAGATATAACATGATTGTACTTTAGCCTATGAATAGATGAATAAATTTCAGTACCTTCATAAAATATACTACTACTTAGCAATAGAAAGGAACAAACCACTGATATATCCAAGAACATGAATAGCTCTCAGATGTACTATGTTAAGTGAAATAACATGGATAGCTCTCAAATGTACTATGTTAAGTGAAAGAAGCCAAACTTACAACATTGTATAATGTATGATTCCATTTATATGATATTATGAAAACATGAAATTATAGGGGTGCAAAACATCAGTGGTTGCTAGCTTTTGAAGGTGAGGGGAAAGGTTGACATTTTGCGGGGGGAGAGAGAGCACCAAAATAATTTATGGTAGTCACAGAACATTTACGCATTTTGATTGTATTGGTGATTATATGACAATGCACTTGTTGAAACTCAGAAATGAAAAGCCAAAGAGTGATATTTGTATTTATATTCATATTACTGGTATTTATATTATATATAAATTTTAAAATAGACACACAAAAATTTTACCAGACAATTAAGATGCAACTTAGAATTATATATCTTCTCATTTGCTTTGTATATTAAAGTATCTTAAAAATTTAGACATATACATACATATATAATCGATGAGAGTTTACAATATTGATTCATTATAGTAAAATCTGCCAATTTTTCAATAAAAACAATTACTGAGAATGTTTAGTTAGGTAGTATAGGAAAACAGAATGATGATTCACTGATATATTAAAAAGGGTATACTATTACAGCAATACATCCCTTATCCACTTTCTGTGCTTTCAGTGACCTGTGACTAATGGCCATATAAAAATATTATATGAAAATTTCTAGAAATAAACAATTCATACATTTTAAATTGCTTGCCTTCTAAGTAGTATAATAAAATATCATCCCATTTCACCCCATCTCACTTGGAGTGTGAATCATACTTTTGTCCAGCATTTCTACACTTTAAAACCTATCTGCCCATGAGTCAGTAGCTGACACAGTTATCAGATTTACTATCATAATATCACACTGCATGTGTTTAAGTAACCCTTCTTTTACTTACTAATGATCCCAAGACACAAGAATAGTGATGATGGCAATTTCACATGTTCCAAAGAGAAGCTGTAAAGCGCTTCCTTTAAGTGGAAAGGTGAAAGTTCTCAAGAAAAGAAAAAAAAAGTGTATATTGAGGTTGCTAAGATTGTAAGACTGAATCTCCTATTTTTAAAATTGTGAAAAAGGAAAAAGAAACAAGTGCTAGTTTCCATATTGTAACTCAAACTACAGACACTACAACTGCAGCATGTGACAAGTGCTTAAGATGAAAAAGGCATTAACTTTTGGGGTTAAAACCTGAACAAAAATTTGTTTCAAGTGACAACAGTTGGGTTCAATGCTATCTGCAACTCCAAACATCCATTGGGTGTCTTGGAACATATCCTCCATAGGCATGAAGAAACTGTTGTATATAAACTATACTAAAATTAGTATGTTTCTTTTGAGGGAACAAATATTTGTGAATGTAAAAAAAATTATAAAGCATAATAGCGATTAAGTGACACGATGTTCTTTTTATAGAATTGCTTTGAGTACTAACATTTATAATGGGAAAAAGCCATATTTGCTGTTTGGTTTTTAAATGTAAATCAGGTCTTTAATATTTTAAGAAAAGGCTTTTTTGGATTTTAAAAAATATCTTGTAATAGTAATTAAAAAGCCAATTGTCTACTTGGTGTCTTTTCATCTGAAAACTTCATTTAAAAGAATAACTTTAAAACCATATTTTAAAATCATCCATAATTAGTCTTCTCTGATCTAGACAAAATTTAGAATATATTAATAAAAGAAAAATAAAGTAATAAAGAAAAAGAGAAAATAAAAATAAAATGTTTCCATTACTCAAACCAATTAAAATGTTTCTTTGCCATAGTTACTGGAATAAAATTTATAAGCAAATTTCTCTTAATTGAGTGTGTCAATTAGACAGATGCAATAATATCATAAGTAAAAAGTATAAAACAGTAATTATGGCAATAATCTTGTCTGTTTATGAAAGTATTTCAACAGCATTTTTCTTTAAGAACTACAAAAAGATTCAGTTTGTGGCTATGCTTCTATAAAACTGTCACCATTATGAAACAATACTAGACTAGATTATCAAAGGAAAGCATCACAAAACTCAAAGACATGTCATTGTAAGTCATCCAGTCAAGGAACCAAAACATTTAAAAATAAAATAATAAAAACAGTGAAGATAGCTTATAGGACCTATTGAACACCATCGAGTGGACCAATATAAGCATTTTGAGAATTCTAGAAGAAGAAGAGAAAGAGAAAGGAGTAGAAGCTTATTTAAAGCAATAATGACAGAAAACTTTGCAAATCTGTACAAGAAAATATATATCTAGATCCAGGAAGGCTAAAGGACACCAGGTAGACTAAACCCAAAGAAAGAGCCCACACCAAGATACATTGTAATCAAATTTCAAAACGTTAAGACAGAATTTTGAAAGTATGAAGAGAAAAGTGACTTGTTATATACAAGGGAACCCTGTGCTATTATCAGTAAATTTTACAGCAGAAATTTTGCAAGCCAAAAGGAATTGACATAATATATTCTAAAAGAAAGAAAAAGTGCCAATAGAGATTACTCTGCCCCTCAAAATTTTCCTCAGTTATACAGGGGAAATAATGGCTTTCTCAGACAACAAATGCTGAGGGAGTTCATCACCACTAGATCTACCTTATATAAAATGCTAAAGGTAGTTTTTCAAGTTGAAATGAAAGAACACAAAATAGCAACAATAAAGCATAAGAAAGCATAAAGCTCATTGGTAAGGTGAATATACAAAAAAATATACTGCATTATTTTAACAATGGCAGGTAAATCACATTTACTTCTGTTATAAACACTAAAAGAAAAGAAAATTAAAATAGCTATAACTAAAATTGTGTTAGTGGATGCATAATTTATGTACATATACATTTTGAAAACAAGAACACATATATAGAGGGATGAGAAGTAAAGTATAGAGTACTTGTATGCAAGTGAATTTAAGTTGTTATTACCTTAGAAGAGGCTGTTATAACTGTAAGGTATTGTATGGAAAATCCATGGTGATCACAAAGAAAATGTCTATAGAAGTTACACACAAAATGGGGAGGGAATAAGAGCCTATTAGTAAAAGAAACAATGAAACACAAAGGAAGACAGAAAAAAAAGTAGAGCAAAAGGATTATAAGACAAATAGAAAAGTTAACAAAATCGACAAAATAAATCCTACCCAGATTGAATCAAGAAGAAATAGAAATCATGAAGAGACTAATAACAAATAATGACATTGAATCTGTAATCAAAAGACCCAACAAGTCTGCCTATGGTGGCTCATGCCTATAACACCTGCACCGTGGGAGGCCAAAGCAGGATCCCTTGAGGCCAGGAGTTTGAGACCAGCCTAGGCAACATAGTAAGACCCCATCTCTACAAAAAGTAAAAATATTAGTCAGTCGTAGTAGTATAAACCTGTAGCCCAGCTACTAAGGCTGACATGGGAGAATCACATGAGTCCAGGAGGCTACAGGAAGGTATCATCACACCACTGCAATTTAGCCTGGGTAACGGAGCAAGACTGTCATAAAACAACAGCAACAACGACAATCCCAGGAACAGATAGCTCCACAAATGAATTCTACAAAATAGTCAAAGAAGAATTAAAACCAATTATTTTCAAACTTTTCAAAAAATAAGAGGAAATGTTTCTAAACTCATTTTATGAGGCTGTGATTACCCTAATATCAAAGACAAAAAAATGATACCAAGAAAAGAAAACTATATGCCAATATTTCTGTTGAAAACAGATGTAAAAATCCTCAATAAAATACTACCAAACAAAGTTCAACAGCATACTGAAAGAATTATACACCATGAGCCACTGAGAATTACCCCTGGGATACAAACAAAAAGTCAACATAAGCAGAAAAATCAATGCAATATACCTTATTAAGAGAATGAAAGAAAAAAATCTATTTTTATTATAAAATTGCTTTTGGTTAGATGCTTTTGCCCAACTATAGACTAAAATTGGGAGACTAAGCTATGATATTAAGGTGTTCATTGTATTAAACATATTTTATGCTTACAAAGTTGAATGTAGGCAATACCATTCAGGACATAGGCATAGGCAAAGACTTCATGACAAAAATGCCAAAAACAATTTCAACAAAATCCAAAATTGACAAAGGAGATATAATTAAACTAAAGAGCTTCTGCACAGCAAAAGAAACTATGATTAAAGTGAATAGGCAACCTACAGAATGGGAGAAGTTGTCTGCAATCTACCCATCTGACCAAGACCTAATATCCAGAATTTACAATGAAATTAAACATATTTACAATAAAAAAAAATCAAAAAGTGGTCAAAAGATATGAACAAACACTTCTCAAAAGAAGATATTTGCACAGCCAAGAAACATATGAAAAATACGTCAACATCACATGATCATTAGAGGAATGCAAATCAAAACCACAATGAGATAGCATCTCACACCAGTTAGAATGTTGATTATTAAAAAGTCAGAAAAAAATTGATGCTGGTGAGGCTGTGAAGAAATAAGAACTTTTACACTGCTGGTGGGAATGTAAATTAGTTCAACCATTGTGGAAGACAGTGTGGCAATTCTTCAAGGATCTAGAACCAGAAATACCATTTGACCGAGTAATCCCATTACTGGGTATACACCCAAAGGATTACAAATTATTCTACTATAAAGACACACGCACGCATATGTTTACTGCAACACTATTTACAATAGCAAAGACATGGAACTAACCCAAATGACCATCAGTGATAGACTGGAAAAAGATAATGTGGTACATATAAACCATAGAATACTATGTAGCCACAAAAAAGAATAACTTCATGTCCTTTGCAGGGACATAGATGAAGCTGGAAGCCATCATTCTTAGCTAACACACACAGGAACAGAAAACCAAACACTGCATGTTCTCACTCATAAGTGGGATTCAAACATTGAGAACGTATGGACACAGACAGGGGACAACCCAACCCAGGGCCTGTTGGGGGATTAGGGATAAGAAGAGGGAACTTAGAGGATAGGTCAATAGGTGCAGCAAACCCCTATGGCACACATATACCTATGTAACAAACCTGCACATTCTGCACATATATCCTGCACATATATCCATTTTTTTAGAAGAAATTTTTAAAAAGAAAACTTTCTTTTAAGATCCAGAACCAGGCAAGAATGCCCAGTATCACCTCTTCCAATGAACTTCATTTTGGAAGTCTAGCTAGAGCAATCAGTAAAGGAAAAGAAATAAAATATATCCATATCAAAAATATATCATTAAAATTATCTGTTTGCAAACAACCTATTCATATAGAGATAACCCTAGAAACTCAACAAAAACCTATGAGAACTAATAAACACATTTGGTAACAGTGAAAATACAAAATCAACATATAAAAATCAGAAGCATTTCTATATATTACCAACAAACTATTCAATAAGGAAATTAAAAAAACAATGCTATTTTCAATAGCAACAGAGAATAAAGTACTTAGGAATAAACTTAACCAAAATGGTGAAAGACATTTATGGAAAATTTAAAAATATTAATGAAGATAATCAGAAAAGAGACAAATAAACATAATGTCATTTGTGAGATTTGTGGAATGAAAGAATAAACACTGTTAAAATGTTCATGTAATTCAAAGTTTTCAATACATTTAATGCAATCCCTGTCAAAACTCCAAAGGTATTTTTTTCATTTTTTAATAGAAAAAAAAATACAAAAATGCCTCTGAAACCACAAAAGATCATTAGTAACTAAAATATTCTTGAGCTAGAAGTACTGCAGAACAAGTAAATTTTCTTGAGCAAGAAAGCCTCAAGCATCACATTTCTGATTTCAAAACATATTACAAAGCTGTAATCAAAATATTATGATAGTAGCATTAAAACAGAAATATAGAACAATGAAACAATAGAGAGCCTAAAACTTAATCCTGTCATTTAGAGTCAACTGATCTTTGACAATGGTGCCAAGAACACATAATAGGGAAAGGATAGCAAATGATATTGGAAAAACTGTATATTTATATGCTAGCATGAAATTGAACACTTATCTTAAACCATATAAACATCAATTTAAAATGAATTAAAAACTTAAATGTTAGACCTTAAGCCAGCCATTAAAGTACTAGTAGAAACCAAAGAGAAAAATCTTCTTGACATTTGTTTTAGGAGTGGTTTGTTTTTTTGTTTTGTTTTTTGGTTTTTGTTTTTTTTTTTTTTGGACATGACACCACCAAAGTCACAGGCAACAAAAGCAAATTAGATCAGTAGAATGAATCCAAACTAAGAAGTACCTGTATAGCAAAGAAAATAATCAACAAATGAGAAGGTAACTTGCAAAACGGGAGAAAATATTTGCAAACCATATATATGATTAGGGCATAATATCCAAAATATAAGTCAACAACAAAAGTACAAATAACCCAATTAAATAAATAATGATCTGAATAGATATTTCTCAAAAGTAGATATTCAAATAGCCAACAGGCATATGGAAAGGTGCTAAACATCACTGAGCCTCAGGGAAATCAAGTCAAACACCAATGAGACAGCATTTTACATCTGTTAGCTATTATCAAAAAGGCAAAAGATAAATGTGGACAATGATGTCAAGAAAAGGAAACTCTTGCACACTGTTAGTGGAAATGTAAATTGGTATAGCTGCTATGGAAAACATTATGGAGGTTCCTCATAAAGTGAAAAACAGAACCACCGTATGATGTAGCAATCGCATTACTGGGTATATATCCAAAGAAAATGAAAATAGTCAATGATCTTCACTGCTACATTTATTGTAGCATTATTTACAACAGTCAAGATATGAACAAAACCTGAATGCCTATCAATGGATAAAGAAAATGTGGTATATATGTACAATGGAATATCATTCAGCCTTAAAAGTAGAAAATTCTATCATTTGTGACAACATGTATGAACCTGAGGGCATTACGCTAAGTGAAATAAGCCCAGCACAGGAAGACTAATACTATATAATCTCACTAATACTTATAGTATGAATCTAAAATAGTCAAACTTATAGAAGCAGAGAGTAGAATGGTAGTCACCAAGGGTAGGGGAGTATGGAGAGAGATTGATTAAAGAGGAGAAAAATATTTCAGTTATGCTAGATGAGTAAATTCTGGAGATCTAATGTACAGTATAATGACTAAAGCCGATTTATAAGAAAAAAACAAACCCATTCAAAAGTGGGCAAAGGACATGAACAGACACTTTTCAAAAGAAGACATTTATAAGCCCAACAAACATGAAAAAATGTTCATCATCGCTGGTCATTAGAGAAAAGCAAATCAAAACCACATTGAGATACCATCTCACGCCAGTTAGAATGGCAATCATTAAAAAATCTGGAGGCAACAGATGCTGGAGAGGATGTGGAGAAATAGGAACACTTTTATACTGTTGGTGGGAGTGTAAATCAGTTCAACCATTGTGGAAGACAGTGTGGTGATTCCTCAAGGATCTAGAAATAGAAATTCCATTTGACTCAGTAATCCCATTACTGGGTATATATCCAAAAGATTATAAGTCGTTCTATTATAAAGATACATGCACATGTATGTTCATTGCGGCACTGTTTACAATAGTAAAGACCTGGAACAAACCTAAATGCCCATCAATGATAGACTGGATAAAGAAAATGTGGTACATATACACCTTGGAATACTATGCAGCCATAAAAAAATCAATGAGTTTGTGTCCTTTGTAGGGACATGGATCAATCTGTAAACCATTATTCTCAGCAAACTGACACAGAACAGAAAACCAAACACCACATATTCTCACTCACAGGCGGGTGTTGAACAATGAGAACACATGGGCACAGAGAGGGGAACATCACACACTGGGGTCTGTTGGGAGGTGGGAGGCTAAGAGAGGGATGATGGGGGGTGTGGAGGTTGGGGAGGGATAGCCCTGGGAGAAATGTGTGATGTAGGTGACGAGGGGATGGAGACAGCAAACCACCATGGCATGTGTGTACCTATGCAACAATCCTGCAAGATCTGCACATATACCTCAGAACTTAAAGTACATAAAAAATGTGCTAAATTATAATTTAAACATTTGTTAAGAGGTTTGATCATACATGTTCTTACCACAAGAAGAAGGGAGAAGGAGGAAGAGAAGCAGGAAGAGAAGGAGAAAAATGAGGTAACAAAAAATAACTATGTGAGGTGATGAATAAGACTGATTGTATTTTATATATATATATATGTGTATATATATATATATATACTGATAATATTCAACTTATGATGGGTTACATCGCAATAAACCCAACATAAGTTGAAAACATTGTGACTAGAAGATACATTTAATACACCTAACCCCAAATATCATAGCTTAGTCTACTGTATTTTAGTCTACAGTTGGGCAGAAGCATCTAACCTAAAGCCAATTTTATAATAAAAATAAAAATTATGAAATAAAAATCAAAATTCAAATTTCAAAGTACAGTTTCCACTGAAGGTGTATAGCTTTTGTACCAGAATATTGTCAAAATATCACTTCAAGCCATTATAAATCACAAACTGTCTATATATCAAAACATTAAGTTCTTTACCTTAAATATATATAATTCCTATTCATCTATTATTCTTCAGTAAAGATGGATATGAACAAGTAATTATCAACTGAAACACTAGAAAAGAATTTAACTAGACATAACTACTGGAGAAAATGCATGGATGTCTGGAAGTCAGTGATATGTTGTGAGAACAGGTAGCAGTCTGGTGAACTAGAGCAAGGGGATACAAATACTTTCTGTTAAGGGTCAAATAATAAATATTTTATTCTTTGTGGGTGATGCATTACCTGCTTCAATTACTCGATTCTGCCATCAAGTCTGAAAACAGCATACCTAAATCCACATCCCTAAATGAACAGCCATAGTTGTGTTTTGATAAAACTTTGTTTACAGAAACAGATGGTGATTCAGCCTTGGCCATGGGCTATAGTTTGCTAATTTCAGTTCAAGGGCTGCACTTTGCATTTGGAGCCATCAATTCTAAGTAGCATCTTCTCTGTTAAATTTGGTAAAAATGAAGAGTTATTGATGTGCTAAAAAAAAAAAATCCATCGTAAATATTCTGTTCCTAGAGTAATATTCTTCCAACTTCCATTTTAAAATAATTTTATTCACCTCATTCCAGATTGTTTATACAAGTGGCTACAGACCACATTATTCATTAATCAATTACTTTGTGACATAAAGTTTGCTCGTAGTCATGTGAACATATTTTTTAGATTAAGTACAGAATTTTGATTAAAACATAAAAATAAAATATGGCCCTGCTCTTGCGTTTGTAAACTATCGGCATTCTCCGTAACTGCAATAAGAATGCCGAAATACGTGGTGTTACGTTAAAAGTACAACATACATAGGAAAAATGATAACTTTTTGTTTTATATCTCGTAATGCTTATTTTCAATTCTTTTTCTTTACGGTTTTATTATGTTGATTTATATAAATAAATCAAACTTGTATAACCCTTAGAAATGCTAATCCAATAAGCCTTTTAATTCCTTTGATATGTAGAAGACCCTTATTAATTATAGCAAACTAATCTGTGTTACTTTAACTATGTAAAGCCTTCTATGGAGTTTGCAATGCAGCCTTGCACTAATTGGCATAGCTACTGTTAACAATTCAGAGAACTTTCTGTTCAGGTCATTATGTTTAACATTTAATATTTTATAGCAAATTATTTACCTCATCAATATGCCATACACATAAAATGAAACTGGGAAATTAGTCTATAAAACTTTTTGAATTTTTTTCCTTAATATTCAAAAATCTAGAGCTTTTACTACAGATGGTTGTAAGCTAGAGAAAATTTAAATCCAGGTGTCCAAGAACAACATTCAATGCAAATATGCATTTGACATAAAGTTGTGTAGGAGATAAATGTAGAATATTTTTCTTTAACCATTGATTTTTCTAAATGTCTTCAAACCAAAGTGAATCCGGTGATGAAGTTTTTGGCTTCTGTTTAAATATGGAGAGCGACAGTCACATTCTAAGTATTGTATTTGTTATTGATGGCAGGACCTGGAATAATGGAGAATGACAAATAAATGGCAGTGGTTAATACTCATACTCGGTGTCAACTTGATTGGATTGAAGGATGCAAAGTGCTGATCCTGGGTGTCTGTGAGGGTGCAGCCAAAGGAGATTAACATTTGAGTCAGTGGACTAAGAGAGGCAGATCCACCCTCAGTCTGGGTGGGCACCATCTAATCAGCTGCCACTGTGGCTGGAAAGTAAAGCAGGCAGAAAAATGTGAAAAGACCAGACCAGCCTAGCCTCCCAGCCTACATCTTTCATGCTGGATGCTTCCTGTCCTCGAACATCTGACTCCAAGGTCTTCAGTCTGGGACTCAGACTGGCTCTCTTTGCTCCTTGATTTGCAGACGGCCCCTTGTGGGACCTCGTGATCATGTGAGTTAGTACTTAATAACACCCCTCTACATGTGTATATCTATCCTATTAGTTCCATCACTCTGGAGAACCCTGACTAATACATAAGTTATAGGAGACTTTGAAAGGAATTTTAAAAATTAATAATTAATCATCATTCCAAACTTATAGTATGCCACCCACTATATTAAGCATTTTACATGCTATATTACATTTAATCCTTGTCATAATCCCATTGTTATTGCCAATTTCAGACTGCAGAGATTTAGCATACCAAAATTACATCATTTGCCCAGAGTCAAAGTCTCTGACAAAATAAGAATTTTGAACATATAACTATCTAACACTGTGACTTTAGTTCTAACCTCTCTTATAGATTAGAACTGGAGGACAAGTAATATGAAAATTAAATCAAGGAGGAAGGGTAATATTATGAAGATCTTTCTTGTCTGTTATGGAATATCACTGTGTGAGCACCAAATTGTGATATATAAGAGGAATGGATAAGAGAACATGAGAACCCAGACCAGGAGTAAGGACGCAAGCCTTTGGCGCAGGGCAAGTGTGTGGAGTCCCCGGCCTGTACACCACCACGTAGTCACCCTAGGATGCTAACTGGCCAATTTACTACTTGTGAACAGAAAGTTGGCTTCTGAAGGCCATTATCACTCAAGTCTAATTGGGCTCTACTTGGGCTCATTACACACATCATAAGCCAACGTGCTGCATTGCTTTGGAGTAGCATCAATGAAGTAATGTAACCTGAGTCTAATCTGCTTTATTTCAGAAATTACATGAAACTCTACTTTTTGACATCTTATAATGATTATCACTTAAAAACTTTGGCTTGTTTTTTGTTTAAACCACAGCCAAATAACAGGTGTTATTTAAGAACTAACTCCTAACACCCAGGGGCTGCTCAGTAAATTCTAATTTATTAATAGTGGTTTTTGTTTTGCAGAGTTTATTATCAAAGGATGAATAAATTAAATACATATTTGAAACAGTTTCAAATAATTCAAAATTATTATTGAGGTTGAACAACTAAACTGAATGTAAAAATAAAAGACTTGTATTGATTCCATGTGCTTCCTATTGTGAATAGTGTTGCAATGAACATAGCCTGCATGTGTCTTTGTAACAGAATGATTTATACTCCTTTGGGTATGTACCCAGTAATGGAATTGCTGGGCCAAATGGTATTTCTGATTCTAGGCCTTTGAGAAATCGCCATACCATCTTCCACAATTGTTGAACTAATTTACATTCCCACTAACAGTATAAAAGAGTTCCTATTTCTCTGCAACCTCACCAGCATCTGCGGTTTCTTGACTTTTTAGTAACGGGCATTCTGACTGGTGTGAGATGGTATCTATTGTTTTTTTGATTTGCATTTCTCTAATGATCAGAGAAATGCCCATCAATGATACACAGGTTTTAAAAAGTATACACCATGGAATACTATGCAGCTATAAAAAGTAATGAGATCATGATTTTTGCAGGGACATGGATGCAGATAGAAGCCATTATCCTCAGCAACTAATACAGGAACAGAAAATCAAATACCACATGTTCTTACTTATAAGTGAGAGCTGAACAATGAGATCACATGGACACAGGGAGGGAAACAACACATTGGGGTATGTTGGGGGTGGGAGAAGAAAGAGTATTAGAAAAAATAGCTAATGCACGCTGGGCTTAACCCCTAGGTGATAGGTTGATAGGTGCAGCAAGCCACCATGTCACACGTTTACCTATGTAACAAACCTGCACGTCCTACAAATGTACCCCAGAATCAAAACTTAAAGAGGTTTTAAAAAGAAATAAATAATACAAATAAAAAATAAAAGACTTATGGGGAAGATTTGAGGTCTTTAAGCTCTACTCATTTTATTCATTCTATTCTCTATACCAGCAGTGACCTTGGAGGATTTCACAGACTGAGCTTGAAAACTGCTGGCAGTATCTATAGAATCCGAGATCTGAACACTAGGCATCTGTGGCACAAATTTATTATGTGGCTTTGGATGTCACTTAAAACCTCCTGGGGCTGGTTTCCTCATCTATCAAAAAAGATACACTGCTGAAGTCTGCCAGAGTGAACATTCAGTGGTCAATGGTAATTTTTACTGTCATTGTTGTTATGCTGCTGTCTTTTCGATCTATGTGTCTTTCTCTGGCCTTTACTGCATTGTCTAATAATTAATATACTGAAAATAATTAATATATTCACTAATTGCTTTTAGCTTATGTTTCCCCAAACTACCATGTATTTTTCCAACCTGGTGTTTACTCAGTGTTGTTAGAGGTGGTGGGTTTGTAGCTTTGTTTTTTTAAGTCATGGATATTTGTTAAATGTGTTTTAAACATAAACATTACAATGTCTATTTATACAATTAATATTTAACCTAGAATTTTTACTTGTCACATTAGTATTTCCAAGGAAGGGAAAGCTCTTCCTGGATGCCAACAACTTCACGTGGCTGAAGGCTTTAAAATTACAAGCACCATTTTTTGGGTAAATAGGATTGCCCTTATTTTACAAATGATAAACTGAGACTTAGGTAAGTTGGTAAGTTTCTTCACCCACCATGATTCATAGACATAGGACTAAAGTTTAGACTGGAATTTAGGCCTTCAGCAAGCGTTTGTGGAGTGCATTCAACCTTCCAGATGACAAAGACATGGCCTCTGCTCCCTGACGGGCCTCACTTCTTGGCTTCTAATCTAACACATCCTGAAAATACAGCTGGGCTGTCTCAGACTTTCTTTTACTTTAGTTAAAGGTTAATTCTGGTAAAGAAAGAATAATAGCATACAATTTATAACACCGTAATTTGTTCATGAAAATATTTATATCTCAACCAAAAATTATCTTTCTGTTTTTCTATCACATTTTAAATAAGCATTTTTATTAATAAATAAGATTAAGAACCACTGCCTTAGCCCCAAAGTTTTCTAAAGTTCCAGAAATCTATGTAATCCAGCCTATATAATAAGGCAACCTAATTTTTTATTAACATATTTATTTATTTTGGCATATGTAAAACATATATATAGCAATTGGCAAGTGTAGCTTCTTGACATATAAGCAAAAAAGATTTTGGTCAATTCTCCTAAAAAAGGGAAACAAAGCAACTGTCCAATAAGAGTCAAATGAGTTTATCAAAAATGAGTTTCAATACTGTTGACAAATAGTAGAACTTCAGGAACCGGTGGAACCAGAAGTGTGATGATTGATACTGAGTGTCAACTTGATTGGATTGAAGGAAGCAAAGCATTGTTCCCGGGTGTGTCTGTGAGGGTGTTGCTGAAGATTAACATTTGAGTCAGTGGACTGGGAAAGGCAGACCCACCCTCAATGTGGGTAGGCACCATCTAATCAGCTGTCAATGTGGCTAGAGTAAAGCAGGCAGAAGAGAGTCAAAGAGCAGACTTGCTGAGTCTTCTGCCCTCCACCTTTCTCCCATGCTCGATGCTTCTGCCCTTGAATATCAGACCCCAGTTCTTCAGCTTTTGGACCCTTGGACCTACACCAGTGGTTTGCCAGGAGCTCTCAGACCTTTGGCCACAGACTGAAGGCCACACTGTCAGCTTCCCTACTTTTGAGGTTTTGGAACTAAAACTGGGGTCCTTGCTCCTCGGCTTGCAGATGGCCTATTGTGGGACTTCGTGTTATGATTGTGTGAGTCAATACTCCCCTTTACATATGCATCTATCCATATATGTTGATTACTGTTAGAAATCTTTTATTGCCTAGATGTTCCTGAACAAAAAGAAGGAAATATCTTTTCATGTTGTCAACGTTTGTGACTAACTGGTAAGGCTAGCTGTATGAGTAGTTATTTCCTTAAGGCTTTATGGCAAAACCTAAAATAGTTTGATGATAAACATGCCAGAGTAAGTGATTAAGTAATCGCTCTTTTCTCTTCCATATTGGCAGGGTTTTATGTTTCTCACAATGTGAATAAGGGAACTGATAACTCACTAGTATTGCAAATATTTTCCAAGTGCTACATGCGGATAAAAGTTTTCAAAAACTGGTTTTGTAAATATGCTTAATGTCTAATCAACATTGGACTAATTTGGTCCTCTCTTACACATTATGTATCAGTACGATTGTTTACTGCAAAACTACTCCATGCTCAATAAAGTGCTTAGACCTGTTTACAAATTCTTATTGTTAAATTGTAAAGGAAAGACATATAAAGATAAAAAGGAAAATATTTGACAAATATAGAAAAAATCAGCAAACAAACGGAAGATAGTTATTTTCCACAATAATTTAGTTACGCAGAAAATAAAGAAAATCAGAACTCATGTTGTGGCCACTACATGACAACAGTTTTGAGCTAGATTTGAAAAGTTCAGATGATCAGAGATAAAAGGAAGTGGGGCAGTCATGGCTAAAGTAACGATTCAGAAGCAAAAGAAGTGATGGGATAAATATATGGCAGTTTGGGGACATGCAGAAGCAGTCTCTTAGAGACTGTGTTTATGAAGAGGCATAGAAAAGTGATCCAGGAAACACAGACTGAACTAGACTAAGAAGACCTGTGTGCTGAGCTTGGTTACTTTATACTATAAAAGATATAGTATATTTGAATACAGTATTGAGAGCATTGAGTAAAGAGAGTATTGAGAGTCTTGAGTGATGTCTCGATGATATCAGTTTTGTGTGTATGTGTGTGTGTGTGTGCGTGCACGCAAATAAGATGAAGTGGAATTGGAAAGAAATGGAGAAAAGAAATTGTGTACTGTGTATTGAATTTTTTCATAGTGTTGCAAGTACTGTCCCAAGTGTTTTATATTAATTACATTAATTTGTTTAATTAATTGCATTAATTACTTGATTTAATCCACTGCCAGAGAAAAAGTAAACTCCCTTATGAAGGAAGGTAATATCAATACAATGTCTAGCAGTCAATCAAAAATTGCCAGCATGCAAAGATACAGAACCAAATAATCTGAAATTACTTTACTGCCTCAGAAGGAAGAATAGGGATGGAGTGACTTTATCTGTAATTTACCATCTTATTTCTTTAAATTGTGATCTGAGCAAGATGACTTGTATTAAGACTAGTGTTCATTACATGAGTCTGTACTTTTGTGTATTTACAATATTTTACACTTAAAATGTATATGATAGCAGATTTACAATGATATTTCATACACCTAATTTATTTATCATCTATTATTTCTTATGCCAATGGGAAAACAACAACATGTATTAAAAGCTCATTATAGGTTTTTGGCAGGCACTGTAAGCAATGTATGTTGGTAATCTTACTTAATTCTCTCTTGACAACCTCATGAGCTGAGAATTTAAGTCTCTCTTTGCACGATAGATGTAAAATTGATCTGAAAACACTCAGCCCCATCTGGTACGTGAACGAATAATTCATGCTTCAAAATGTCAAAGATGGCAGAGCAGGGGGCTATCTCAGGAAGACCTGAGAGCTTCAGGTCTTGTCACAGGGTACTTTGAGAGTCCAAGAGTCGAGACAAAAAGAGACAGATCCAAGCACAGGACTCCGTCCGGTCATGTCTAGTGCGGCCTTCCCAGGTTTAGCTTAGCCAGGTTAGCTCAGTTATGGGCAGCCTGCCTCAATGTCAATGTGGTTTCAGCACAGGCTCACTTAAGTTCACTGGAGGTTGCTTCGTTTCTCTTCATTGGAAGAGAGAAAGAAATTTTAAAAAAAAAAATTGCTTCAAATTGCATTTATTTTGCTCAGTCCATGAGGCATCTCCCTTCCAGGGCTGGATAAAAATCAAGTTATCTGTGATCTAACACTGAAACCTGTGAGTTAAGAGCAGGAAGCCCAAAAACAAATGTTAAGGAATAAAAATCTAACCTCGGCATTTACTTGGAAAACCATCAGTTAATGAATTAATGGCATTTGAAATATTATCTTTCTAATTAGATTTTTGTGTGGCTCCTTCATTTTCAGAAAGCTACTTTTGCTATGCATCACTTGTTTATAGAAACACTTTATTAACTTCTAGAAACCCTGAGTTGGCACCACTGTTTCCAAAAATAAATTTCAATAAATGAATACTTTCAATTAATTTTTCAAGAACATAACTTGTCCATAATTGTCATCATAATTGTACTTGCAAGTCCATGTAACTGATAAACATCAGCTTTATATATAGCATCTAGAAACATGGTATCTATTAACTGCTTTGTCTTTAAACTTTTAAAGACTGATCTCAATGGTCAAATTGAAATTAGTGTTTCAAACTGCTTCAAAGTCCTGACCAACCCCTTTAAGGCCATGAACTCTCTCCTGGGTTTCCTAGAAAAGGTTGCTAAAATTAATTTCACCAACTTTTGTTCTACGAACCAGCTCATGTGATTTTGTTGGGCACCACTAAGAAATCACTTGTCTCAGCTTTCACTTTTTCCTTCTCTTGGGGATTTTTACTCACTTCCAAGCAAACAGCTCAGAGTTTCAAATTCAGAACAACATAATTGCCAGTACTGTTTTCTGGAACTCCAGCTGTCAGAGACTCCCAGAAAGACCTCTTGGTTCATCCAACTTCCTAGGAGACTTAGGCTGGCCTGGAATAAAATACCAGCAAGAGGACTAAATATTAAGCACTAAGCAAGAGATAATGAGACGGACCATGAAAAAGAAAGATAATCTTTATCTAGAGCCAGATAACTGGTGTTACAGACCACTTATCATCACTGGTAAAGTCAGCAACTTGGTCAGCTGTTTCTGTGGATGATCTGGAATTTGTACTAGAGACGTGAATATTCTAGCTGATAAAATGGGCACACTAGCTAGTATCACTGAGAAACCAGTGGAGCAACTATTATTCTGCAATAGCTCATGCATACTCAAAAATGAAAAGATTTATTCTACAACTCCAAATAACATTTATTCCACAGGGAATGTTATTACATAATTTCTATCTTGAGTCTCCATTCTATTGAAAAAATGGAAATCTAATCTTACATTTCTTGGAACTGCACACAAATTTCAAGGTATTTTCATAATTTCATAACATTATAATGGGTATATATAATTTTTGATGATGAAGATGATAATGATGATCCTAATAATAGCAATAGCTGATTCTCATTAGGATGTTATTATATACTAGTGACTAAGTGACTAACATTTTATCCATGAGGCTGCTGTAACAGAGATGCTAAGCAACTTGCTCAGAGCACACAGTCTTAGAAGGTAGAGCTCTCAGCATGCTTCACCATCTGCCTATTTGTTTGCTAGTGTCTTTTTGCTTGTGTGGGATTCTAGCTACTACAAAGCATATACATTCCTCTGATTTAGGTACCACAAACTAGTCTCGGCTCACTGTATCTCCCTGAATTTCTGCCCTAAAGATACAACGCAAAGTGACTCAACACAATTGCCTATGCCATTTTCCAAAGAATTTTGGTGCATTAAATATGAAAACCAGAAAGAGACAACATTTTTCTTTTCTTTGTTTTGACCCCGTCATATCCTTCCTCAGGGTCTGGATGACTTAGTTGCTTAGTTAGAATCTTATGCATTTAAAATGATATTTATAAACATTTGTAATAAATAGAAGAAGCTATGTTAAGATATTAACTAAAAAACTTATAATACAGTTTAATTTTAAAATTTTTTAAATCCATAGGAATAAAAAAATTAGAGAGAATTTTTTTATCTGTTACTGTTAACAAATAATAATAATCCAAGTTAGGTTTTCACGATGGAAATCTGGGTAATTTACACAATTCTCCATATATTTTGACTTTTTAAGATATTTTACACTGAATATTTACTAATTTTATAAAATCATTTTAAAAGAAGAAGATAACTTCTAGTTACCTGTTATAAATAGCTAAAGATGAGTTACTAATAGTGTGGCTTTGGCAATCGCTGAGGGAAGGCAATAAGACAAATTGACCACCTCGTGAGAAAAATTTAATAAATGGAAGCCTCTGCTGATGGATGGCATTGATTGTGTTTTATTGGAATGAGGCACGCTGAGCCCAATTGGCCAATGTGTAACCAGCTGCAGCGTTAACTCGGTGTTAATAAATATTTGACTTCTACACTTGCACACTGCTGCAGTGCTCTTCCTGCATCATCAGCCTTGCAGGCAAACACTGAGACCTTTGACCTTTCTCATTGATTGCTTCCTGTGTTTATCAGTCATAGTCACACAAAAGCCATCCTCATTTCTTTTTCTTTAAGAAAAAAAGCACTCAATTTAAGTCAATAATGCAAATATGATCCTTTTTAAAAGAATCTCATGAAAAGATTCATTGATTAAGGGAACCGCAGAGAATCCTTGCTTTTCAGATGTTTTGTAGACATTTAAATTAATGTGTCGTAGAAATAATACAATCTCCCATTTAGACTGGAGCAAATAACTTGTGATAAAATTAGAGAAAGAAGAAATTAAATAGTCATCTTTTAGTTGGAAACCATACTAGATTTGACCACGGTGGAAGGCTGGGATAATATCTTGCTTGCATGTTTTTTATGAAGAAAATGATATATGTGAAAAAAGTGGCATAAGGCCTGCCTATCAATACTCAGCTGATAATAATTACTTCCATTTTATCGCTACCTTTTTCAGTTTGGTTTTCCCCAAGTTTCTCTTCTCTAGAAAGTGTTTTTTTTAATCAGCCACAACAAAAACACCCACATGTGACCCATCCTTCATGCTCTCTGCTCTACCTGTATTTCCCATCTTAATATCTCCATTCTTATAATTGCTCGGGTCAGAGGTTCAGAGTCATCTTGCCTTCCTTTGTCTTCACACTTCATAGGCAACACATCCGCAAATATTTTGGGCTCTGCCTTTAAAACCCATTCAGAATCCAGCCTCTCCTCATTCATCCTTAGATTCTCACTACGTCCTGGTCCGACACCAGCGCGTCTCCCGTGGGTTACTGTAATATTACCCTGATCACCCTCCCTCAGCACTTGCCTCACTTTTCCCATTTCAAAAAAAGCAGCTAGTGGAGTCTTTATGAAACACGAGTCATGTGTTTCCACCCCTCTTCCAAAAACTCTCCCATGTCCCGCTGTTTCATCCCAGATAAAAGCCAAAGCCTTATCGGAGCCAGTAATGAAGGATTGGATTCCAAATTTATACTTTATTCCTGGGCATCACGTGAGCTGTCTCTGCCTTTTTCAGCACTCAAGATCTATGGGGAAAAGAGGAAGCCTGTTAAGAAACTGAGGAAAAGAACAAAGAACCCATTGAAAAAGCGAAGTGGAAAGAGAGCCTCTGCTCTATTTATCAGGCTTGTGCAAAAGCCCAGACGAGTTTAAAATGCCAGCGTGAGACCAAGCTTCAAAATTTCCACTTCTCATGAACCAAGAAAATTGACAAAAGGACACATAGACTTCTGCCACTGTGTGACAAAAATCTAAAAGACTTCCCTCATGATGCGAGGCAGGTCAATCCACCTGAAATAAGACCTCAGGTGCTGACACATCATTGTGTTTCTGGGAAGGGCTACTTGGTGCTTCAGAAAATAAACGTAGAGTGTGTGTACGTGAGTATGTGCGTGGTGTAGCGGGTGTGTCTTGCAGTGTATGGTGTAATGCACGTGTGTGTATGGTGTGTGTGTTGTATATTGTGATGTGTGTGTGGTGGCATGGTGTGGTATGTGTGTACACACAGGTATGGTTGTGAGTGAGATGGACAGGTGAGTGTGTGGGAGATTCTAGCCATACTTATGAGCCTTACCTAATGTGGATGAGTAAAGGCTGAGGTGTTGGGGGCTGTGGGAGCCTTGGCTACCATGTGGGAAGCCCCACTTCCTTTCTGAATGGTGAGTAGAGACTGCACTGGCATTGCCAGACCCTTCCCAAACACTCTGAGTCTACTTCTGAAATGCAGCATGGTTTCAAAAGTTTACCAACCCAGAAGGAAGACTAAATTCTGTTGTTCTTTGAACAGTAGGGAGACTACAACTAATATTGATCTGGTGTATATTTTAAGATTGCTGGAAGAGGGTGTTTTGAATGTTATCAACACATAGAAATGATAAATGTTTAAAGTGATGGATGGATATGCCAATTTCATCATTATACAACATATACATGCATTGCAACATTACGCTGTACCCTTTAAATGTGTACAATTTTATGTGTCAATTATAAATTTTACAAATGTAAAAAGAAGAAATGTTTTGAAATGAAAAAACCAGGAACACATTAGGTTGGTTTTGAATTTCTGCTTCACGAATTAAATAACAGAAAATAATTTAGCCATAGTTAAAAGACTCTTGAAGGAAAGGGATTTGAGCACAATTCACTATAATCCCGGATGTGAAAGGACTGAAGAAATAGATTAGTTTTCTGATAAACTCATTGACTGCGTACTCTAGTCAATTAGAAAATAAAACCATGGACCACCAATGTAAAAGTCACTGACAGAGGAGTTATGGGGATCATAACAGCCCCATTTTAGACAGAGCTAAGTCAATTATAAAACATAATGAAATAACACACATAAGAGGATAAAATGTGAAAGCAATACATACATGTGAAAGGCCAGGACAAAATTCCTGAGCTCCCCACACCAGCGCCAGCTCACTATTTGTTACAGGTAATGGATATCTGAACGAATAGAGCCAAATAAAAATCATCCCCTGGGCTTTTTTTCTTCCCTTAATTGGAACTGAGAAAGGAAGCAGTAGCATGTGGTGGCCATGTTTCCTGCTGCGCGGAAGAAACCATCTGTGAGGATGAAGCCAACAAGCTGAGAGAAACAGAGGCAAAAGTGGTGCCAAAGAGAGTCCCCGTGTCATCTGTGCTGCCTTTGGGGCCTTGTGGCAAGGCTGTCGCTTCATAGCATGGTCGTCAGAGTCAGTGAAGTCTTCTTTGTACTTAAACTAATTCAAGTAATGCTTGTTTCACTTGTTTCCAAAGCATCTGCACTAAGACAAACCACTACAGATCAAAATAAAGGACTTACGGCCTTCAAATTCCCAGAGGAAAAAATATATATGTAAAAGATAACACACGCAAAAAGCAAAATTTTGAAAGCAAAGTTATTAAGATATTAGTCTAGAAATGGAAAAAAAAAGTTTAAAGGTCAATTACTCTTACTAACACTTAGTTTAAATGAAGCACTCTAGGGGAATAGCTGATCAAGCAAAAAAGTCCAATTGAAATAAAAAATGAGCAAATGCAAATGGATATAGTGTATTACTGTGGATTTTCTTTTTGAAACCAGAAGTAGAAATATTAAAAAGCAAAATAAGGTTTTGGGCAAAAGTATAAATGATTTAAACAGTCATTTGTATTGAAAAGTTAAATACAAAAAGCTCCTATTAACATACATGTTCTGTTAATTTTTACTTAGAAATATTTGAGGTCAATTTTTTTTTTCTTAATTCCAGTAAATGCTGGTGATGTTTGATATGTGAAGGGAAAGTTCCAATGTGCAGATGCCCTTGTCTTGAGTCATCATCTAAAACCCAATGGAAATACCAGACTTTATCACACGACTCTCAGTCTTTAAAAAATCATATAGACAAAATAGAGGGGATTGTAATAATATAATTGTTAATATCATTCAGGTACGTGCATATTTACATCTAAGTCCTAAAAACAAAGAATACATTATTGTTTCAAGATTAGTGGAATAAAGAAATACTTTAAAAAAAAATCAGTGTTTATAATTTCATATGGCTTATCTAAAATGGACCACAAGTGTTTCATTACCATTTTGCAGCCAAAATGTTCGAAGGGCAGTATGGGAACTGCCTCTCACATTATAAAAATTCTGTCACTGAAGGTTTTCTTTACAATGTTCTCATGAAATCTATTTCAAAAGTTTTCACTGTAATTTTTTCTTTCCTAGGTGGGAGATGTTTATTGTTAAAAGATCCACAAAACTTTTATCCCAAAGAATTCCAAGGGGTATTTCTACCATGAGCTCTATCCAGATTATTATCAAAGGGCCAAGGTATAGTAATAAAATAAGCCTTGACTTTTAAACATTTATTTGCTCACTCATTTACCATTCATTCAACAAATATTTATTTTGCACCAACTTGGTACCAGATCCTATATTTGCCAGTGAATACACAGGAGTGAACAATACAGGTTTAGCATCAACTAAATTATCATTTAAATGTACATTGTGAAAATGTTCTGAAGAAAGAGAACAAAGTGACATCAGCAAGCATCCAAACTTGCAAAACCCAAAAGCAGGCATGCAGTCGCAATCATCCAGCTTAGAAACATCCCAGCCAGGAAACTTCTATTTTCATTGTAACGAAGAGTTACTTAATTATCTGAGCTGTGATTTCCTTATCTACAACACTGAAATATCAATGTACGAATGAGTGTAATAATGTAAAGCAATTACTTGGCATAATAGGTGTGCTATGAATGTCTGAGCCCCTTGCTCTTTAACTGTTGTCTAGAGAGTGAGGAGAAAAGTATGTGCCTTTGAGGCCACAGCGAAGGGATTCAGACCCTGCTCTACTGCGATTCTACTTTTTGTCACTGCTATATAAAGTGGGGGTAAAACATTAATTTGAATCATGTAAATCTGTGGGTATTTGACTATCATTTGATATATAGCAACGATTGCAGGTGGCTTAACAGTTAACCTATCTTGAGGATTCTGAGGATTTCACAGTGTTATATAAAATGAGAGCCTAGTTTCTGAAACAGAGTCCGTGCTTAACATATAATAGGTTTCCTTACTTTTATGTCCACACGTTTGAATAGTTTACAAAAAAAATAAAGTTTATGATTACATGAAAATATTCTCAATTTGTGCACTTTCCTTTTTGCTGTTAAGCCATTGAACAGGTTAAAGAGGAACTTGGAATTAGAGCCAGCTCAAGAGAGAGGTGAGGGTCTGAGTCACCAGATGTGACATCAATGCCCTCCACATGCCCAGGCCCACGCTTCATTGGCATCTCAGAAGCAGCTGCAGGTCCATTAAGCTTCCTCCCCGGGTGGCAAGTCAAACATACAGGGAAAATACACACAATCTAAGTTTTAATTATCAACAGTGGGTAACGAAGACTCCTCCTCAGTTTTGATATGAGAAGGGAAGTTTTCAATTAACAGATGCCCTTGTCTAAAGACTGAGTCCTTCATTTAAATACTTGTGGTTAACTCAGGCACAGGTGTAGAGACATGGGAGTATTACTGAGGAAAGAAAACAATCCGCACAAGTCTAACATGCAGTCATGGTTTCTAGTCCTGCTGAGCTAGTAAAGCACAGATATGGAGCCTCATTCATTAACAGTAATGCTGTCTGTAGTCCACGCCTGTCAGCAGGAAGCAAGGTCAGGGTATGGCCTCCTCTGCATGAATGCATCTAGCACAGGTGTGGAACATATTGGTTGGTCCAGATAACTGAGCATTAAAAGCATGATTTAATGACAGCCTGGTGAAGCTTCCCAGATGCATGGATATTAAAACAGAATTAAATTTATTGGAACAAAATGGAAAGTGTAAGAGTTCAACCTTAATCAACCTGGCATGCCAGCTACCCTGGTCTTATTACTGGTACTAGAGGCCTAGAAGAGGGAAGAGCAGTGATTATGAAGAGAGACACCACTGCATCCCAGTGAACCAGCTCACTTTGCCATTTTCACCAGGCCTGGAGACTCTAATCAGTCACAGATGTTCAATATATGCAACATCTAGTGCCTGATCTCCTTACAGTGTTTTCTTATGAATTGGTTGATATACAATATAAAGCCATGTAGGAATTAATTCAGCTTGGGAGTTAGGAATTGCTGAAAATATAGTCTTCTTTTTCTTCAAATAGCTCATTGAGAACTTAAACTCAACTGTAAATTTGTATGTCCAGATTCCTCATTTCCTGGGACCAGCCTCCCTCCCCCACACATGGCTAAGACATATAACTTACGACGATTTTACAAATCAGCTTGAGTCTCCCATGACCCTGTGGAGGGCTGGGAGAAGCCCATACACATGACACCCTAGTACAGTGTTTCATCTTTTTCACAATACTATTTTTCCAGTTTTGGTTTTATTTTCCCGCCAAGTCTCATCTCATACACAATCCTGGGATTCCTCAACTTGAACAAATGAATCTCCTCCTCCTTCCGAAGGAATATTAAAGACCACAGCAGACTGATACCCCCTTTGGTCTCTAGAGGAGATAAACAACAAAAAGAACAAAAAGAATTTGAGTGGAATGCATGAACCGCAAAACATGCTTCCCGAAACAGTAAACGACAAGCACATGAAACATATAACTTTTAACTATTTTCACCCTGCTGAATCAGCAATTCAAAATGTTCTTCGGTAAGAACTTGGTTAACTCGTTATTGATCTATTGTGTGAATAGAAGTCATTATAAGATGTTTGGGAATAGTTTTAATAGTATCAGAAAATATTCAATATTTTAATATTTCACTTTTAATATAAAGAGTAAGTGAGAAAGACAAATTAAAAATGTATAAGTTTCAATTCAGGCTATGTCAAATCAATGTACATGCACAGATAGAGAAAAATTAAATGAAATGTCAACAGTGATGATTTCATGTAGATTTTATCCTCTTCTCTATGATATTCTGTATTTTATATTAGCTTATAATTAAGAAAATATAGTTCTATTTGCATTACCTAATTTTTAACTCAAAAGGCCTTTGTGAAACACTCTTGTAAGTGTATATGCTTTCCAAATAGTTTTAGCAGTTTCTAAAGAAAGAGAAAATAATATTAAATACTATTAACTGGCAGGAAATCAGTGAGTCAAGAACAGCACATCCCTGGAAAATGAAAAATTTTTTTTTCAAGTTTTTCATACTACACAATAACAATTACTTTACATTTTTTACATACTAATTAAGGTCCAAGGGCAGGGCATTTCTTAGCAGCTAAAAACTGTCAGGGTTAACTACTGAGAACAAGCCTTTCCTTTATTGCTTAATTATATCAAATCAATTTAGTTTTCAATTTTTGCAAAGCAGAAATGTCTTAGTGAGGCCAATTTAACATATTTCTGCACAGCTGCCTGTAAAATGAATGTAAGCCGTGCCGCACGGCGCCATGACTTTTACAATACGAGGGATACGATACAGCAAAAATATTGGGTTGTAAAGAAAGCAACAAATATTTTAAGACATGTTTAAAAGAGGATTAACATTCACTGATAAAATATTAGTTCATAGAGTAAAATGCCACCATATGAAGCAATTAAAAGAAAAATAAAATCAGTTTGAAAGTGGCCTGAGGTGGGGGTAGAGAAATGAGCCACAGACAAGTCCACCTGATTGAATAGACATCCCGTTCTTTCAAGGAACAGCAGGTTAGGAGAGGTGAGAGAGAGAAACAATCGCATTTTCCTTTCTATTGTTCCAGTTTCAATTAAAATCATAGATGAAAGAAAGGTCTACAGAAATTTAATTTTGGTATTGTCTTTGCTACTCTTGTAAAACCACTTAACTTCTTTTAGTTTGTACTTCTTCCAGGTAACTTGACCCAGGGTGGTAGACAGACATCTCCTCAGGTGCCAATCTTTGCCCCAGGCGAAGTCCCTGAGAGCACTGGCTTGAAAAGGACCATGAACCTGCACAGTGGTTTCTACAGGATAGAGTAGGTAGCAGATAGTAGACCAACATGGCAACCTGTAGTCATGGGTGCGTAAAGGAAGCACAGCATCATGCAGGTGGCTAGAGGAGATAAACAATACCAGACAATCTAATGTTAAAGTATGATACGTTTTCTTCCATTTTTCTCTGAAGTATTGAGCTTCAGAAAAAAATAGAAAAAGCACACATGCAATAAAGTCTAATGTTGTAAACCATAAATTAAGGATATTTGGCAGTGATGTAAACAGTGATATTAGTCTGGAAGTACTGGTAAATGAAGGCTTTGTGAAAATCCAGTTCAGAGCCCACTTCTTAACAGTGAATGTATGGTTGAAAATAAGCGAAAAATCAGTATATCACTCTTTTTCAGCTCTCTGTCACAGTGCACTTGAAAGAAGTAGAATTGTGTTTTTATAGAGTTAAATCAATGTACATCCCTCAGACAATAGAAACCATATTAATTGAAACACTGAGAGCATAGCATGCTGTACATTCTTCTTAAACTTGTTGTCACTTTAACAATAATATTCTTGATTTGCTCCCAGAATAATTGTTAAATTGGTCTAAGAAATTTTGGACTGCATTATTGCAAAAAGCCAATATGATTACATTAATATAATGCTAGGAACAAACACACCATTTAAATATAAGAAAAGGGAGAACAACATTAAAATAAACTTAAGTAAACACCAATCTACCTAAGACAAAACTCCAAACGCAAAAAAGACATAGTCATGTTTTTGAAAAGCATATATATTAAACTGTTTCTTGTAGTTCTTCTTGGTGACAGCAATGAGACTTCATCAAATCACCCAGGCAGCGTTTTCAATTAAGAAGCACTATTCACTCACCACCCCACCACACTGACATTCTGGTATATTTAGAGTGCCTAAACCTCAGAATTCTGCATTTACTTAGCATGCCTACAATTCATAAGTCTGAGTTCTAAATTCCATAGTTCTGAGACAGGGCCAGAGATATACCTTTTAAAGAAACATCTCAGTATTTTTAGGTTCAGTTTCTGGATCACACTTTAGGGGACCTTAGCCCAGGAAGTGAAATAGGGAGATGACTTGGAAGTCACTACATATTACTGTCCATGCCATAGATAAGGAAACAGAAGACAGACGCGTACATATTCTAAGATGCTGAACTGCTTTAAGATCCCTCCTCAGCCACATGAAAAATATAGAAAAAGCAAGAACATGGTGCTATGGAATGAAGAAAACACAAAATACAATTATGAGGATCTGATTATGAACATATGATATATATCAACTTGATTTGTATAAAATAAAAAGGAGACACAACAACAAATTTGGTCCTAAATGTTTACAATATATAGATATTCACACTGAAAATGAAAGTTTATGATAGGTTGAGTAACTATATTATAAAATTAATAACAAATTTAGGAACCTACAATGTATCATATGCAGCAGAAAGAGTAAAGTGTGCATTTTAAATTCATGACAGTATGGACCACATAATATGTATGCAATTTCTATATTTGGGGTTATCTGCTGAGGTTGAACTTCTGATATTTATGAATCCAATGTTGAGATACTGGAAAAAATACCGTTGTAAAGTTTTTAGTAAATTTCTATATTCCAAAAAGTAAAATTTTGAATTTACCTGTGGAGCAGAATGCTTTTTTGGTATTGCGTAACAAACAGTCATTTTTATTGGGGAAATATGGAGTGTTAGTCCCATATCTGGTCATGCTTGTTTTAATGGTACACAATTGACCAAGAACAAATAATCCAAAGGTTATTACTGACCAAAAGGTAGATTAAGGAGCATAAACCGATGTAAGTATTTAGCAACTAGTAACACATACAATGTTATGCAAAAATGAAACCAGAAAGAATGTTCAAGGGAAATGTATATTCATATTTAATTAATTTTTAAATGTAGAGCTATTTTCTAAAAATTAGTTGATTTATGGATAAAAGATTGATTTGTTTATTGCAGCACTATTTACAATAGCAAAGACAGGGAACCATCAATGATAGACTGGATAAAGAATATGTGGTACATATACACCGTGGAATACTATGCAGACATAAAAAGAATGAGCTCACGTTCTTTGCAGGGACGTGGATGAAGCTGGATGCCATCATCCTCAGCAAACTAACACAGGAAAACCAAACATTGCACGTTCTCACTTATAAGTGGGAATTGGACAATGAGAACACATAGACACAGGGAGGGGAACAACCCACACCAGGGCCTGTTGGAGGGTGGGGACCAAGTGAAGGGAGAGCTTTAGGACAAATACCTAATGCATGTAGGACCTAAAACCTAGATGACAAATTGATAAGAGCAGCAAACAAACATGGCACATGTATACCTATGTAAGAAACCTGCACATTCTGCACAGGTATCCTGGAACTTAAAGTAAAATAAAAATAATTAAAACATTTGTTGATTATAAGCATTATGAACAAAATTAACATGCAAACAGACCAGGACAAAGTTGCAGACATTTAAAGTGTTCTTATAACAAGGAAAAAAAAAAAAAAAAAACATAAACCAAAAGAAAAATGGGCAAAATATAAGAACAGGCAAAGCATAGAAGGCAAAACTATTATTTGAAAAGCATTTGAAATGTTCAACCTTACTATTGAAGGAAGCATGAATAATGATAATATTGGGGTAGAATTTGCTTTCTTCCAATTCTGTAATTTTTTAAATGGTACTACCTTAAGCAAAAAGGGATATCAGCACTCTGCTTGTATATTAGATTAACTTTTCTGATAATATGCAAACAATCAGAAAAATGCACACAGATATCTAATGAAGGACATTCAATGAAGCACTATATACAAAATAAAAAATTGAATATTTCATAATATTTATGATCGATTTCTAACCCACAACAATATAAAGTTTACAAGTAAGACTTCAGTACAGTCTTTTATTGAAGAAAAAGTACACTAGATCAAAAGAACAATAGAAATCCTAAGAACAACAGCAACAAAACCAATACAAACCATAAATAACACATTTGTTCAGTCATTTTCAGAGGATTACTTTGACTCCTTGTTAAAACTACAGATTACTGGGGATACAGAGCCTACTTTAAATCCACAGAATCAGAATCTCTAGATTTTGGGACTAGATATCTGCTATTTAAGAGAAGACAGCATTTAAAAAAATATACTAAAAATAATCATTGCAGAATACCTTGTTTCATTTTGTGGCTCTAAAGACTTCTGAGGAATTCTACACTGTAATATCAATGCCCTGGAATCCAGGTAGGACTCTGATCCTAGGACCTTAATTATAGTAAATCTACCTGCTTTTATTCATGGTCCCTAGCAGGGACTGTGTCTTGTGAGTGACATTTAGTGCAAAGAGAATAGCACTCAGAGAATCTTCTTTGTCTAATAAGCCATCTGGAATGAAGCCTGGCATTTATTTTTTTAAAAGAATGTATTTATTTAATCCTGTCTGAAGATAGTTCAGACATGTTTGAGGCATCTGTCTCTTATTATCCATCAGGAAAGAATCATGGTGAGGAGCTTGTAATGCCCTTCTAAGCATGGAGTAACACGTCCAGCAATTCACTCTGTCCACAAAACAATTTGCTTTGGGCCATGCTTAGAAGTTTATATTATCATTGCAGTCCATTTACTTTAGAGTGATAAAGGGTTATGATGACAGCTTAGATGTGATTTTCTTCTTAAATTACTTAATATGAATGAAATAAATGAAAGATTGTCAGAAGTAATAACATCTGGCAATATAAGTGAACAACAACTATGATTGAGTTCTGATGTTGAGATGAACTTATAAGTGTTTGATTTTATTTGGATTAATATATGATATTCAAAAATTATATTCTTAGATTTTCCTTGAAAAAAAAAAAAAATCCTTAAACACAGGTTCTCCCTAGAAAAGTATATTGTTGAAACTGCTTAGGCTTATGTTTATCATCTGAAACATATTATACTCTTTGATAAGCCAATTTTAGGGAACCAGATAAAAGCTTGGATTTTGTGTTTCACTTGAACAAATTTTGCATGTACAGAAAACAGAAAGATCAAGAAAGTGTGATGACTACTGCTTGGAATAATAGTCATTTCTTTCTGTATAGACATAACCTAATGAATTGCACTTTTCTAATGAATTGCATGATTTTACCCAGTAGAAAGGACCCTTCATTATCAGAGATCAGCAATAACAATGAGCTAAAGGTATCTGCATGTGGTATAATCTTCCAAGTTTAAATGCAAACAGTCATAAGTATTGAGCAAAAAGAAGTCTGGAAATATACATCCAGTATTCTAATTAAAGAAGCAGAAATGTCTGGAAGAGTATTATGAAATGTTATGAATGTCCAGTCATTTGTAGAACTCAATGTCTGTTGGGACAACCACAGGATTTGGTTGACAATGGATATGACTTTGTTCTGAGAGTGCTTTTGTTTAGAATGTAAGTTATTGGTGCTTTAGAGATCTTTGCTTCCGTCACATAGATAGTACTAATGGCTCCTGGAAATAGGGCTGGCAGATAAATATAGTTTCCTAGTATTGAGGAGTGTTAGCTATTGAGAGGAAGAACAATAGGACTGCTAAAATATGCAGTAAAATTAACTGCCAGGTAGGTGTACAAAAGCCACAATCCCCAGAAAATTTGTAAGTTAAAAAGTCTTCCTAAGATTATCTCTAACATTTTGACATGGCTTGGGAAGCATTCAACATTTGCACAGTTAAAAAAAAAAAACCAGCCAAATAATAAAGAACAAACCTTTAACTATGTAGGTGTCAGAAACTGGGACAATACATAATACTCTGACAATTTGAAACCCAAAGAGAATGAAGCAGATTGACGTCCTGTGAAGAGAGTAGATTGATGCAAGTTGATCTTTAATGTTACCTAGGAGCTCTACCAAATCCACTGGTCTATTCAATCTGTCATTATTTTGATGTAAATGACCAAAACTTTCTTCTTTTCTCCTCAAACCTCCAACACTTTTTATTCCCTCTTCAACCTCAGCAGACAATTTCTTTAGTAATTCATCGAGAATATAGAAACACTGAGGAGAAAATGCACACAAGCTTTCATTACTGTCTATGCACAGACCTGTATGATTGCTTTGTTATAGCCTGTCTTCCTTCCTGTTCTGTTTTGAATTTCTGCAGGACCAAGAACATTCTTCCCTTTGCAAAGGAATGGTAGAATGTGTCATGTACGGCATGAGGTTGGTGATGAGAAAGGGGTGTGGAGGAGTGCAGATAAAGCACTCTATGAGGCACTGAGGTCTACCCCAAGATTACAGAGCTCGAGGGAAGAACATAGGTACATGAAATCACTATGGAAACACATTTTCAAGCATATTCACAAATGGGTAGTCTCAGCAATATGAACCAGAAAAATAAATGGAGACAGAGACTTATACCAAATGGAAGAAAACAATTGCACCCGTTAAGCCAATGTGAAATGCCTATTGTTCCCAGCAATCTGAGGCTATCAACAGGTACTCTTTTTTTCTGCCAATTTAAATGTCTGGTTTTTCATAATTCCCTTTAGTCTGGAAAATAAATTGTTTTGTCTGCAGTGACTTGTAATCTATGTGTTCTTATCATTTTCTTCAGTGAAATGAAGTAGACAGCAATTTTCAAATTGTGACCAGTCTCCAAGTTCACCTGAAGTCGCATGAGGCTTTTAGAATTCACATTATAAACTTTGGTTTTAGCCTACACTTAATGACCACATCATTTTCTATTTGATAGCATTCTTTAATATCAAAGCAAATGCTAAAGGATTGTACACACATAGTGGAATCACTCTGAGTGTTTCAGGTGAATTCAACCCTTGTATATAACAAGATAAAAAATGTAAAATTGCATAAATGCACTGGACACAGATAACAGATGATATAAAATAATATGGTATTACCTATCTAATTCATATGTGATAAATAACTACAAATATAAATTTTAGTAAACAACTATTTGAAAAGCAAAATGTGTGAAACTTGTGAAATACATTTTTTAAAGAAAACAAATGCTGTCTTCATAATTTCTATTGCTGAATGAAATTATGCTAGTTTGTAACTTTTATTGCTGTCATTTTATTACAGCTTTTATTAATGTAAGATTTGCAGTTAACAATATATTCTTATGCATCATTATCTATTATAATTAGAAACACTTGATTGTATATAAGACCAAAGGAGAAATTTGGAGGTCAAAGAGGTTAAGTACATGCCCAAACTTAAAAAGAATGTGAAGGCAGGTCTTGAATCTCAGTTTTTCTTATTTGCCTCTACACATTGACTATTCTCTCACTGATTTCTTATATTTCCTCCGAATATATTTTCAAAATTCATATAAAAGTGTTTTTGTGGGTCAAGATAGCCGGGGGAGACCTATGTTAATTCCAGCTAAATAATCACAAGCTTGCTTAGCTCACAGTACACTGAAGTTTATACACCAAACTAAACTATATTATTGGTGTCGTTAATTAGAAATCAAGAGGTAACAGGAAGCCTAAGGTAAAGACCATCCAAGAGCACAGTAACAACGGGGAACATCTCGATTCGGTTGCAGAGCAGACAATACTGCTCTGGTCCCATGAATGCCTTCTCCACACGGAGACTGCATAAGGGCCTCGTAAATACAGCTTATGCAAATATCGCTGACAAGGGAGGCGACCTCTGCTCACAAGATCCAGGACGGTCTTTGCAGGTTGGAGGTGGCAAAGCCTTGCTGGGCAGAGATCACGGAACACGTCAGGCTCTGCCTAGGTTCTCGGAATATGGAGTGATTTTAATTGCTGTATGTCCTCATGTCCTCAATGCTCAGGAGAAAAAAGCCCCTTGATGCATTGGGTGTGGTCAGTCCGGGTGGCTCCTAATCCTCTACACTTCTGATGCAGCTGCACCCTGATAACAATCCATGATAAACTCAGAGCACTAGTTTAGCATGTCTTAGAGGATTTCAAGTGCTGCTGGATGGTCAGAGCACTAGTTTAGCATGTCTTAGAGGATTTCAAGTGCTGCTGGATGGTCAGAGCACTAGTTTAGCATGTCTTAGAGGATTTCAAGTGCTGTTGGATGGTCAGAGCACTAGTTTAGCATGTCTTAGAAGGATCTCATGTGCTCTCCACCCAGCTATCTTACCTACCCCTTTTCCCTCCCCTTCCATGCCCATAAGATCAATGAGATTGTGCACATAATAAAAGTGTTTGGAGCCCAAAGCTTGGGGGCCAAGGAGTTTTCCATGCTTGTGTTGGTTCCCTGGACACATGCTGTAAATTCTACTCTTGTGTCTCTGTCTTTATTTCCTTTTCTCAATCCCTCCTCATCACCGGGACTAAGGGTACCCATGTACGGGGTTGAGCTGATTTGCAACAGTTTTCACATATAAAATTTACCTTTCTGAGATAAGTAATCTTTGTTAATCATACTTGTACTCCCAAGGATATTATTATGTTGTTTTCCCAGCTAAAACTTGTATTTTATGTTCTACAACTTAAAGAAATTTTATTTTTTTATTTATGCATTAATTCAACAAGCGTTTATTAAATTCACTCAGTACATTCTGGACTGTGTGAGATGACATTGACAATGCAAGGAAAAAACAAGGGAGCAAGATGGCCAAGTAGAACCCTTCGGTGATTGTCCTCCCTACAGGAACACCAAACTGAACAACTACCCGCAGAAGAAATCACCTTCATAAGAACCAAAAAGCAAATGAGTGATCACAGTACCAGGTTTTAACATCATGTTAAGGAAAGAGATGCTGAAGAGGGTAAGAAAGACAATCTTAAATTTCTGACACCACCCTCCCCCATCCCCTGGTGGCACCATGTGGGGCAAAAGAGAGAATCTGTACACTTGGGGGAAGGAGAGTCGAGTAATTGTGGGGTTTGCACTGGAATTCAGTGCTGCTCTGTCACTGCAGAAAGCAATAGAGGGCAGAATTCAGTCAGCACCCATGGAGGGATCATTTAGACCAGCCCTAGCCAGAGGGGAATTGCCTATCCTAGTCGTGGGACTCTGAGTTCCTTCAAGCCCCACCATCATAGGGTCTCAAATAAACTTAAATGGCAGTCTAGGCCACAAGGACTGCTATTCCTGGGCAAGTTCTCGGGCTGTGCTGGGCTTGGAGCTGGCAGACTTGGGGTGTCCATGGCCCAGTGAAACCCCAGCTGAGGTGGCCAAGGGGGCGTGTGCTTCACTACTCCTCCAGCTCCAGCCAGCACAGCTTGCAGCTCTGGGAGAAGAGGAAAGAATAAAGAGGAGTTTATCTTGCAACTTGGATACCAGCTCAGCCACAGCAAAATAAAGCACCAAGCAGAGCCCTGAAGCCCCTCATATCCAGACCTACCTCCTGGAAAATATTTCTAGACCCATCCTGGGCCAGAAGAGAACCCACTGCCCTGAAGTGAAAGACCCAGTTCTGGCAGAATTCACTCCCTGCTGACCAAAGAGCTCTTGGGTCTTGAATAAACATCAGCAGTAGACAGGCAATAGCCACCCCAGGCCTTGGGCAAGACCCAGCACAGTCTCAGCAGGGTGGCCACAGGAGTGCTTGTATCACCCCTTCCCCAACTACAGGCAGCTCAGCAGAGAGAGAGATTAAAAAGAGAGAGAGAGAGTTTCAATTTTTCTGGGGAAATCAAGGGAAGAAAATAAGAGACTTTGCCTGGTAATCCAGGGAAATCTCCCATATCTTACACAAAACCACCAAGGTGGTACCTCTATAAGTCTGAAAATCACAACATTACTGGGCTTGAAGTAGCCCTAATGCATATATGGTTCCAGTGACCAAAGATTTAGATCACAACACTCAATTTTCTTTGAATACTTGGAAAGGTTTTCTCAAGCAGAATAGATACAAACAAGCTCAGACAGAGACGATTAGAATAAATACCTCACTCTTCATTGCACATTGACGCATATCCACAAGCACTAAGACCACCCAGGAAAACATGACCTTACAAAATGAGCTAAATAAAATACCAGTTACCAATTCCAGAGTGACAGAGATAGGTGACCTTTCACATAGAGAATTCAAAATAGCTGTTTTGAGAAAACTCAATGAAATTCAAGGTAACACAGAGAAGGAATACAGAAGATTATCAGACAAATTTAACAAAGAGACTGAAATAATTTAAAAGAATCAAGCAAAAATTCTGGAAATGAAGATTTGGACTGACAAAATGAAGAATGCATCAGAGTCTCTTCACAGCAGAATTGATCAAGCAGAGGAAAGAATTGGTGAGTTTGAATACAGGCTATTTGAAAATACACAGCTAGAGAAGTGAAAAGAAAAATAATGAAAAATAATAAAGCATACCAACAGTATCTGGAAGATAGCAAATCTAAGAATTCTGGGCCTTCAAATAAAGGTAGAGAGAGATTGGGGCACAAAGGTTACTCAAACAGATAACAACAAAGAACTTTCGAAACCTAGAGAAAGATGCCAACATTCAAACACAAGAAGGTTTAGGACACCAAGCAGATATAACCCAAATCAAACTACCTCACAACATTTAATAATGAAACTTCAAAAGATAAAGGATAAAGAAAGGATCCTAAAAGCAGCAAGAGAAAAGACAAAAATAACATACGAAGGAGCTCCAAAACATCTGGCAGCATAATCCTCAGTGGAAAACTTACAGGTCTGCAGAGAGCGGCATGATATATCTAAAGTGCTTATATATTCTAGTTATTTATCCTTTATTAGATGTATGGCTTTCAAATATTTTCTCCCATTCTGTGAGTTATCTCTTTTTGTATTGTTTCCTTTGCTGTGCAGAAGCTTTGAACTTGATATGATTTCATTTGTCCGTTTTTGCTTTGGTTGCCTGTGCTTTCAGGATACTACTCAGTACATCTTTGCCCAGACCAATGTCTTGGAGGGTTTCCCTGAAGAGCAATGTTTTACTCTCAACACACTTTCTGGAGCCACCTGCTGGCAATTCCTGATCTATTTGGAGATCTAAATTCTTAGTCACCCAAACTGAGGTGTCTCTGAAGGGCTACCCAGCTTTTAAGCTTGGTCAGCTCAGTCTTTGCAGAGCCTGTGTTACACCTCTGCCCAACCTTGCTTCCTGTTCTTCCCTTCCACAGTCATTGATTCTAAAAGTTCCCCCGCTCTTCACAATAACTGTCTTAGAATTGGCTTCTTGTGGAATCCAAACTGTGACATCATTGGAAGCTCTTTGTCTGTGCCTATAGTGGTCATTTACCCAAAGCGGTCAGAGAACTAACAAGAGAATATTGTTCCTTATGGTGGCAGAAGAAGCTGTGGGTAGCCACGAAAGGTGTTTAAAATCTTTTATGCCAAAAGCAGGGAGTCCTTTCAAGAATTGCACTTCAATGTCAACATTCCCTCCAAGGACCATATATGACACACCATGTTCTTTCAAAAGTCCATGTTATTACAGGTGGCTCAGAGTAGTGTTTTTGGCTAATGGTTGTAGTAAAATTTTAGGTAAAAATAGATACAGTTATTGTTGAAATGAATCATAAGGATCAAAGCAGATATTTTTATATGAGAATTAAGGAGTTAGCTTACCTTGGGGCAAAACCGTTAAATATACACAGTTTTCTGCTCCAAATAAATATGAATATTTTTTATCTTCCCTTTGGATAAGAATGGGGAAGAGCACAGTTAGAACATTGATGGCTGCACATCACATAACTGAGGCTGTGCTCATCTGCTCCAATAAGAGCACCATATCTAGCACAGCAGTTAAAGCTGGGCTTACTTGGTTGAGCTTGCCATAGTCTTCTGGTATCTTCTAAGGTCTGCCCAGGTTTTTTAGGAAGTACACTGGAAAATTAAATGCAGACATGCAGTTCACCATCAACATTATGTGGGTCTTTAAGCAAGGGATTCTTCCCTACCATATTTCCCCAGAATGGAATGTGAGTTTTCATTTACTGTGTGACTGGCAGTGGGCACAGCTTCAGTAGCTACAACTTTACTGACTTCACTCTGGTAACTTACTCCAGAGGCCAAAGATCTGTGGACCATGTGCCAACCATCAGTAGTTCCATTGCTATTATACATTGAGGGACAAGGACAAGTTATACTGTGAGCTATAACTGGGCAGGACTCCACTCATTATCCAGGCTCTTAGGCACCATTATAAAGGTGACCCATGATGACACTTCAGGTCACTGAGTGTCAGTTAAAATTCCACTCTGCACAACAGTCATCCAAATGCTGGGTAGCTCCCAGTCTGCAATGTATGGGTGCCCCAGGGCATGGATATGGATTTATCTGGGGAGGCTCTGGGGAAGAACTGCCATGTATGCTTGTTGTAAACATGTAGGCTTACAGGGTCCTCTCTCCTGGGATCAGGTCTCTCCCTCACATGAAAGAGGTTGGTTCTGAAATTCAGCTGAGGTCCAGAAGCTGGACACAGGATTATGAGTTTGTCTTGGAGGAATGCCTTTAGCTTCTAGTCATCCACCCTTGATTTCACTTCCTTAAAGAATTTTGGTGGAGTTCTTCTTCACTGTTTTGTCTCTAACAAAACCCTCCTCATAACTCTGTGCCCCTCAGGACTTCCACGCTGTCATTCCGACCTTGCTACTTACTGTAAAAGTACATGTAAGGCCTGGAATCATTAAGTGTTGCCACCTGACCGTTCACGTTCTGAAGTCCTGCTATCCTCTTCGCCATGACAGAGCACAGTTCTGTGACCAACCATCAGCCCAGCCCTACAAAGGAGAGCTGGTGCCCCTCTCATTAACATATTAAGTATCCGCTGATTACTTGAATAATTGGTACATAAGCCAGGCCCCTACTGGAATAAAGCCATCTGGTAGCTTTTCCAACCTTACACAGTGCACACAGTCTAAAGATACGCCCATTTGTAACTTAAGAAACTCTGCCTATTTATAAACACAAGACACCTGTGCAGACCAAATTTGAGTACTGACCTGAATGGATTGGTGATGTTGGAATTAGGATACGTGGATTAAGACGTGTGTAATATTGAGACGGGTGTCATTTCTCCCTAGGACAAATGCTTTTCCCAAAGTCATGCAGCTGAAGGACATAGTTAGATATCTTAGGCCCCTTGCCTATTTGCCTAATAAACTCTTCATTTAACCATATCCCAACTAAAAGTCAAAAGTCAGTGCCACTTTCTACCATGGAAGTCTTTCACAAAGCCAGAATCAGTATGACCAATTCTATCTATGTAGCTAGTTCCTGACTTTTTTCTCCTATTGCAAATGTTGCATATCTTCATTTGACAAAAATGAAAAATGATAGCCAACGTAAAAAACTATAACCATATCCATTGAGAGATAGTGATTTTTAACATCCACACATACATACCTACAAATATGCATTTCATATTTAAAAACAGAATTTTAATAAACTTTTTTGTAACTTTTTTTATTCATATAATTTTGGACACAGCTTTAATTTTTAACACTAATTCTGGATCTTACAAGGTACTATCTTAGTTAGTTTGGGCTGCTATAACAAAAATATCAACTTGTCTTAAACAGCAAACACTTCTTTCTGACACACCTGGAGGCTGGAGGTCCAAGATCAAGGTGCTGGCAGATTGAATTTCTGGCAAGGGCTGCTTCCCGGTTCACAGACAACACGTTTCTCTCTGCCCTCGCATGGTAGAAGGGACAAGGCAGCTCTCTGGGGCCTATTTTTAAGGGCACTAATCCCATTTTCGGGGTTCTACCCTCATCACTCTTCAAAGGCCCCACCTGCTAGCACCATCGCAATGGGAGCTAAGATTTCAGCATATACATTTGGGGGACACATTTAGTCTATGGCATGTATAGATTCATTACTTTGTTTTATAAAAACAGAAAAAGCCTTTCTTTCTTGGCAAAGCTACTTGTTTATTTTTTATGTGAATTTGCTTCAGAAGTGAACTTAAAACGCTATAGAATGTGCTATATTTATATGGTTGTTCTCTGTTCTTTCAAGGAACCAGCCCCATAATTTGGGCCTTGATATCTCGTCGTGGGACGATCTCCACAGCAATAGTGTGGTTTGGTTCGGGAGGAAATGTTCTGATGTGTGTACATCTGTTCTCATACAGGGTCTGCAGAGGCATTTCTGTGGAAATAGAGAATGCTTAAAATATGATGATGCAGTTTCATGAAAATATGACACCAAGACCTTTAAGAGTATCCGTATTGAGGTCACTTAATTCTGGAGTGTATGATTTGGCAAAACCACCAAAGAGACTAATGGCCAATCCACTCTGGTACTCCTTGGCCACCCAGACACAGCCATTTCTGGCAAAATCACAGGAGTAATGGTATGGCTTGACATCGTGCTCATTCACCTTCCTTCGTGTCACTGATTCCTCCAAGCTTCACATGAAGTCGGTGTAAGTCACCCTAACCTTCTCTGCTTGCTGCTCTAAAGAGTAAGAGTTATGTTCTCTTGAGAAGAACAAACTCACAGATGCAAACATTCAGGTCAGGGGATCAATAACACAAAACCTTTGCAATATCTATGCCTCATTTGTTTACCATAGATGAATAAATCAAAACACTGATAAAGTAATAAATCTTTAAATAGTGTGTAAGTTACACATACTAAATGTTACCTCAAATAGATAGATAATGCAGAACCCGTAGAAACAAACTGAAAGGTATTTGCAGCTCAGAAATGGCTTCTCGTTCGGTGAAGAAGGCTGTGATAACATGATGAGGGCAAGATGGATGAGTCGAGGTTTTAAGTGGTGTTGGTGAGTGGGTATGTCATCATGGTGTTTCAAATCTAGTTCACCCAAACATTTTATGTAGTTTAGAAGAGCACTGCAATAGCTAATGAAATGTTTGATATTCGAGCTAATGGATTACTTGACTAAACTAGGCAAGTAAGGGAGTCCATTTGGGGCTTAGAGACAGATGCTACAGAACCCACCTTCTGCCATCCAGATGAAGAGCGTCAGTGGGCCAAAGGCTCAAGGCTGCTTCTGGACAGCTGTACACATTCTGGAAAGGGAATTCCACTTCACCACTTTCACCCCAACAGAAAATTTCTTTTTCAGTAAGCCATCGTCAAAAAAAATTATAGAGTAGACTTCAGAATTAAGGTTGCCAGAAATATGTTTTATTTCTACTCTATTATAAACACCCTTTCCAAAACTATGTCAGGTGTATTCTTTCATCTATGTAAATGCCATCACTAGAGTTTGATAGAAGCATGTCTTCATTTGTCTTTAAAAATTCAGGGACTGTTGGTGTAGAGCGGGTTGTGTGTAGATTTGCCATCCCACAGCCTGTGGTTCAACTGTGTGGGCATATTTCAGGTCTTGCAAGAGCTAACAGTGCACATAAGCCCTTGAAAGAAATAGTGCTCATTAAAATTTAACTAAGATAGTTTTGCCAAGTGAATAATACTGCCATATTAACATAGGAAAGAATTCTATTTTAAGTAGTGCACAAGCCTTGATTATGCAAGGGGAAAACATTGACTAACCCACAGGATACGAGGCATGAAAGAAATGAAGAGTAACACTCATGCACTCCTGCAGCTGGGCAGGGAGTAAGGGATGTAAGTTAGAGAGCTTCGTTGGAAATGGCTGTTCTACCTGATGGAAGAGCAGTTTTTAGTGCTATCCTCAATGATCAACTTTCTCTTCCTCTATCAAGATTTAGCATTAAAAAAAATCTTATCTATAATAGACAGAACACTAGGGTCCTAAAAGAGAGTAATCTTCATGTAATTAGTAAATTAAATGGTACGATTGAGTCAACCAAGAACTTCTGAAGAACGATTTTTAAGAAAAATGATACTCCTTCTTAAAAACAAACCAAACAATGATGGAGACAACGTAAATATTGAGAAAATTTATAAGTAGAAGATGAGAAAAATAATTTTATTTAATGAATTGATACCCCAGAGCAGAATGCTATGCGGTTAAAAAAAAAAAAAAAGAAAGAGTGTTACTGTGGAAAAGCATCCACCCATCTCTACTTTTTGAGGGTGACTTTTAATAAGATAAAGAGGAAAAGCTGTAAGAACGCTAATTTCCAGCAGTGCAAAGGATCTAAAAAAAGGAAGAGATATAAAAGAATGAACTAAGAGTGGATACATGTCATTCTATATTTGTCCAAACTGGTAGAATGTACAACACCCAGCGAACCTGGATGCAAACTGTGGACGCCAGTGATGAGAATGTGTCACTGCAGTTTCATCAATTGTAACAAACGTACCGTTCTGCTGGGATGTTGATAGTGGGGAAGGCTGTGGTGTGGGAGAGCACAAGTACACCGTAAATCTCCAAACCCTCCACTCAATTTTGCTATGAGCCTAAAACTACTCTAAACAATAAAGCATTTTAAACAAAAAACTGGGCACACCAAGGAAAAAGAATACTTTTTAAGTCTGTCACAGTTATCCAAGAAACAAGTTAGGTGGAAACAGATACTCAGTTAGAATTCCATTTCATTCCTATGGCAGCCCAGACCCAAGAAAAGACCCTTGAGGCAGGGAAAATTGAGAGTTCAATCTTCTCCTACCTGGAGTTTCTGTTTTACTAAAATGTATGTGAAGAGAACTGGTTCAGGTTCTGGAGAACCAGGAGCGGGCCAGGACATCCTTTAATCTTGCTTGGGAAAACATCTAGATTTTATGTCTTATATGTATATTTGAATAAAACATTCCAGGGGAGCACAAAACTCTAGGAGACCAGCTGGTTAAGAGTGAGAAAGCAACATGAAGATGGGGCCTCGGCTCCGATAGCAGGCCAGCTGACCTCCATCCCCAGCCTCCTCCAAATGATCATGGAGACCAGAGGAAACATCAAAACTGCATATGCTTGCGGTTTTGATACATTTCCCTGGGTCAAGGGATTGCAGCAGTTCCAAAACTGACACAGTTCTGAGGTAGAATGTGTTCTAAATATAAGGCCGGGCAAATTTTAATCATGTAGCTGTTGAATTGAAATGCCCCAAGCATAATTTGAGATGGTGAAAATCATTTTCCTCATTGAGCCCGCTAAATGAGAGGGTTGTGAGTCCTTAAGACCATCCCTGCCTCTGAAAAGAGCTGTGCTCTATCAGACCAACCAAACCGAGAGTCAGTCACAGGTGGTTAGGAAGGACCTTGCCAGGGGGAATGTGATGGAAGCTCAGAATGAAGGCAACAGATTCCAGGAGGGAGAACTGCCCGTGGGCCAGGTGACCATGGGGGTGTCTCTGCCTTGCACTGTGAGCAGCCACATGTCAGCGTTACCTGGCTGGGGTCAGACTGGCCTCATGTGGGTCCTCAGAGCAGACCTCTACCTCTGTCTGCACAGGAGTCACCTGAAGACCTTGTTAAAATGCAGATTCGTTTTTGGACAACATACCGCATGCTTATCCTATGAACTAGAGAAGCAGAGACAAAAGCTTAAGTTAAAATGAGGGCATTTTTATTCATTCAAAATGTATTTCTTTTGCTTTTGGTAACAATATTTGCTTCTCTTTTGTTACATTATCATCCCATTATGTGGCTCTCAGGGCAAATTTTAATCAGAAAACCCTGTTTTCCTCAGCCAAGTAGTGAGCAAGTGACTTAAAGGCAGAGTCAAAATTTGAAAAGATAAACAGATAGATAAGTGATAGGTGGTAGATGACACAGATAGATGATTGATAGATGAGAGATGATATATGGATGATGGATGATTGATAGAAGAAGATAGCTAGATGATAGCTAATAGGTAAATGTATAGACAGAGATAGATATATATAGATAGATGATATGCAGATAGATGATAGAAACAGAGAATATATGCATGGTAGGTAATTAATAGATAGAAGATAGATGATAGATAATAGATGATAGGTAATTGATATATAATTGATACAGATAATTAAAAATAACAAATTCATATACAACATTAGTACACCACAAATGATAGTGTTCCTACCTAACCACAATGAACACTTCAAAAATAAAATAGATTACATTGGTTTATGTGCCAGTTATGGCAAACCTTTAAAAAATAGATGATTCTTATCTACATGTATATAAATTGTTTCAGAATATAGAAAAGAACAAAAAACTACCCTAAACTCATTTATTATGCTAACAAACCTTTACATCAAAACTGGGCAAGGAAAAAAAATCAGATATCAGTATAAATAAAGTATAAGTCAAAATATAGACATATATAATCTCACTTGTGAACATAAAAGTAAAGCAGAAGATAAAATACATTAAAATAATGTACAACAATATTTTTAAAGAAAAGAATGATAAATCATGATAAAGTGCTGGCCAGAGTCTAGGGAACTGAGGACTCTCATTGGCTTTCTATTAAAATATGCCACAGGTCCTCCTTTTTCATACAATTTTACAATTCTAAATGTAAAACTGGCTATGCAATGTCTTAAGTATATAGGCAAAATATATAAGTATGGCTTATAATTGAGAAGAATTGGAAAAAACTGAAACTTTCATTAATAAGGAATTAGGAAAGAAAATTGAAGCACATCATACACACTAGGGTTTAATAAAATTGTGGATATAATTATTTTACTGACAAGGGTAGAGATCTATAGTTTGTTGTAGAGGGAAAGTCAGAGTGATAGAAAATAATTTACCATATAATCCATTTATAAAAGATTAGTGGGAATGTACAGAGGGAGATAACTCAAGTTCTAGTCATCAAAAATTTCTTCAAAAGATTATTTTATTTTATACTTATCATTTTTTTGAGACAGGGTCTCACTGTGTTGTCCAGGCTGAAGTGCAATGGCATGATCTTGGCTCACTGCAGCCTAGACCACCCAGCCTCAAGCAATCCTCCCACTTCAGCCTCCCATGTATCTGGGACTACAGGCAAGTACCATCACGCTCAGCTAATCTTTTTCTTGTATTTTTTGTAAAGATAGCACTGTTGCCTGGGCTGGTCTCGAACTTCTGGACTCAAGCTATCTGCCTACCTCAGCCTCCCAAAGTGCTGGAATTATAGGAGTGAATTACCACACCTGCCCTCAGATATATTTTTCTAGATAATGTGATTTGGGATTTTTTTTATTTATTTATTTTAATCCATTTTAACACTTTTCAAAGAACATGTATAATTTTTCAAAAACAAAGAACAATTTATCAATAAATATTATCTCATTATAAACATATATTCTCAGTAGAAATACCAGAAAACGAAGCAAAGTGAAGAAAAAAATTAAAAATCATATTAATTTAGCCATCCTGAGTCACCATTAACCTTTGTTTTTATCCATCTACATATTTATTTACATGTTTTTAAGTGAAGAGAAGAAAATAAGCCTGTTACATAATGACTTCAATGTTTTATATTACAGTTGATCATAAGTGATTTTTAATGTTAGAGATATTCTCACAAAATGAACATTTTAATGGCCACACATTGTAAAATACACATAATTCATTTAACCAACTACCTATTACTGAACAATTAGGAGGAGAGCTGTGTTTTAAAATAGCCATTAGGAGTTAATGACCTAGGTTTGTGTTCTTTCCAAAACAGTATTAACTCATAAAAATGCACAGCTTTTGTGAGTTCCGTATTCTGTAAAATGTCTAACATGAGAGTATTCCAATTAAAAAAGATGCTTCCAGCCAGCCAGAATCAATCCCCAGAGATAGAGTGAAAATTTTGTGCCATTAAGGCTTGGGAAAATGTAACACTTTTTCCTATTCCTCACATTTCAAAGCACATTTAGATCAACCTAAGACTTAGGTCTCTTCCGTTACTGTATTGATAAAGCTTGACCATTTTGCTGTTGTGTGCACTGTGCTGAATCTTCAGAGCTTAGGCGACAGGGCTGCGTTTCTTTTATGTCACTTAATAGCTTGGACGGGTTATTTAACCTTTTCCTGAGCCTCAGTTCTCTCATCTCTAATATGGGGCTCATGTCATTTAGGGTGTGCAGTTCTTAATTATGTCCAAGGTTCACAGTTGACTCTCAGCCCAGGGTTCGTTGCCATTATCATGGCTGCCACTAGTGCTGTTTCTTAAACAGTGTGCCCAGGAATCTGCCGGAATATTTACTGCTACATTTTCAAATCAGCATTTAAATTTTGCTCTTCAAAAGTGAAATGCACCTTACTGTTCATTTCCTAAAAGATCACTGGCGAGAGTTGTTAGGACATTTCTGATATGCTGTACTTTATGGAATATTATTGTTTGAACACACACACCACTTGGTGGAAGGCTAAGTTCTTATGCAGCTCTGAGATACCCAACCCCAAAGACAGATGCTTTACCCCCAATACATCCAATGCACATTGGTGGAGAAGGATTCGGATGAGGACAATGAAACTCACATTTTCAGAGGGGAGGATGGGACACCTGGCAGTCACTTGTTCCTGGAACTACCACAACCACACCCTTTATGGCCCCTGGTTCTGCTCCTTGGAAGGGCTGTGAGCATTTCGAGATGTCTTATGAATATAGGTCCCAGGATTCCAGGTCTCATGGCTGTTAAAAGCCAGACTGGTTTTATTTGGTAGTAGATTTTTCTCAGAATGTGGTGAGATTCCAGTTTACTGGCTTTTAGTTAATGGCATAATGAGTACAAAAACCCTACCTCCTCCTCTGTGCAAACTGTTACTTCTTAGGTTAAATGACTCATTTCTTAGTACCAAATTCCCTATTGCTGATTAAGCTCTCTTTCACCTGTGAAAGCGCTCAGGGGTCTGGAACCCAGGACTTCTGCACAGCTCCACTCAGCAGGCACCAGCTTTTTTTCATTTCTGCTCTACCCTACTGGGATTGCAGTTCCTCTCATGGCTGAAGGCACTTCACAGAAAGAGCACAATGGTGCAGAACTACCTCTTACTACAGGGTTTCAGGTAATGAAAACAGGCATATGAGACAGGCAGCTGCAAGGCCACCCCATTCATGTCACTAATTTTCATAATTTAAATGATTGCCTTAGTTATTTTTCCATTACAGCTCCTTTCCGTTCAACTTGCAAAAATGCATGGCTAACACAAAGCTAGAAATTTCCAGGGAAGTCCAAGAAGGAAAAGGAAACTAACAGAACTTACATTTTTCCACAAGACAAAATCTATTTAGATAGCTGTTATTTAGCTTTCAGCTCTCACAAGCTACTATATCAAATATTAAATAACCACTGTACTTTGCAATAATATTTTAATTTGATAGCATATTAGAAAGTTCTATTTTTCCTTCTAAAAGAGCACATCTTAAACTCTTGGCAAAGTCATATATGAACTTGGAATTTCATAAATAGAAATCTATTTTATAGAAACCCTGTAGAAAAAGATTCTATAAAATGTACATGTAGCATATCTTAAAAGTGTCATAAATGAATTGCCTGTATTTACTTCAGATTCAAGGAGAGACCAAGAGTGTATCAAAATAAAAACAAGAATCACGGACCTATATACAGAATATTAGTCCATTCTTGTGCTGCTATAAAGAAATAATTTATGAAGAGAGGTTTAATTGGCTCACGGTTCCACAGGCTGTACAGGAAGCATGGCAGAGGAGGCCTCGGGAAACTGGGATCATGACAGAAGGTGAGCAGGAAGCAGGCACGTCTTATATAGCAAGAGGAGGAGGAAGAGGGAGAAGGGAGAGGTGCCATACACTTCTAAACAACCGGATCTTGTCAGAACTCACTCACTGTCATGAGAACAGCAAGGGGGAACTCTGTCCCCATGATCCAATCATCTCCTACGAGTCCCCGCCTCCAACACCAGAGATTAGAATTCAACATGAGATTTGGGTGGGCACACAAATCCTAACCATGTCAGTTATAAACCTGAGTATTCTAGTCACAAATCTTAATATGCATATCTTTTATTCATTTTATAAATTAATAGTTATATGTCATTGCCTTTTTATATGTATATAATTAACTTCTTTATTCCAGCAATATTTCATTTTTTTTGTAATAGTCTCAAAATTATACCATATGTTAAATTTCTTTTAGTTAATGCAGCAAATTACTCATGTCTTAGACATTCACATATACTAACAATGTTGTGTTTTAATTATAGAGGCAGACTATTTCTTTAATATGTTTGTCATATGCAGTATTTAAAGAGCAAATAAGAAAAAGACATAAACTGCTATTTTTATGTTAGAATGTTTATTCTTTCCTTATCTAAACAATGCAAATATGTTCATTATAGTTAGAAAGCATAGATAATGCAAATATGTTCATTATAGTTAGAAAGCATAGATAATTAGAAAAAATAAGCTAGCCCATTACAACAAAAAATCGGAACCACCATTAACATTTCAATGTCTTTTTGCCCAGTTTTCAGTTGTAAACATATCACATATATCACACGCCTATTTAGTATATTTTATCAACTAGCACTTTGTTGTAAATGTAACTTTAATAGCCTTAATATTTTAAAAATAGATGTATTGCAGTTCATATAGTATTTCCAACATTTGGATAATTTAGTGGTGTTTAGGGTTTCATAATCATAAATAATATTGCATTGTTTAACATTTATGGTTTTGCCCAATACTTATAGTCAAAAAGTATGACAGGTGACCACTTTCACTGGCAACATATAATGATCCTTACCCTTACTGAGCTTGCCACCAGTAGGGAGACAGCCATTAAAACAAATAAATTGAATACAATATGCAAAGTGGATTGGGACCACAGTAATAAGAGACTTTAATGCTTACTGCCTGATCAGCTTTGTTTCTTAATTTGGGATAATTTTCTTTGGATAAGTTTCCTTCTGGAAGTGCAATAAGTGAACCAATAGGTAAGGGTATTTTTATTTTTTTATTATATATATATATTTAAATTTTACTTTAGGCTCTGGGATACATGTACAGAGCATGCAGGTTTGTTACATAGTACCATGGGAGTTTGCTGCACCTATAAACCCATCATCTAGATTTTAAGCCCTGAATACATTAAGTATTTGTCCTGATGCTCTTCCTCCAGTGTTTGATTTTCCATTTCTGTGTTAGTTTGCTGAGAATGATGGTTTCCAGCTTCATTCATGTCCCTGCAAAGGACATGAACTCATTCTTTTTTATGGCTGCATAGTATTTCATGGTGTATATGTGCCATACTTTCTTTATCCAGTGAATCATTGATGGACATTTGGGTTGGTTCTAACTCTTTGCTATTGTGAACAGGGCTGCAATAAACATACGTGTGCATGTGTCTTTATAGTAGAGTGATTTATAATCCTTTGGGTATATACCCAGTAATGGGATTGCTGGGTCAAATGATATTTCGGATTCTAAATCCTTGAAGAATTGCCACACTGTCTTCCACAATGGGTGAACTAATTTACACTCCCATCAACAGTGTAAAAGCATTCCTTTTGTTTCTTAATTTGGGATAATTTGCTTTGGATAAGCCTCCTTCTGCAAGTGCAGTAAGTAAATCAATAGGTAAGGGCTTTTTTAAAGCTTTTGTAAAACTGGCCAACATTTCCAGATCAATGTTAAGTAACAGTGGTTACTTATGCAACCTGATTCTGAGTTTTTTCTCCCCAGTCACATCAAGGTTAGGCACAATTAAATATAAGTGTCACTTTGAAATAGATACGTTTTATCATAATAAAGAATACTTTCATTTACCAACATGATAAACAATGAGTTTTGAACTCCATGGAAATCCTTCTCAATACCTATGAGCATTCAGCTTTTCTTAATTGGCTTATTGATGTATTATATGCATTACATTGATGGAAATATATTTCTTAATAGTCATTTTTTCACATTCTTCATGTTTATATAACTGGGTCTTAGTTATTGTATTTATCAGTGTACTATTCAATTATATTTGGTAGTGTTTTAGAAGTACTGATTCATATTCATAAATAAAATGTCTATTATTTTCTTAAATGATTTTTTCTTGTTTTTTTTTTCTGTCATATTGTTCTTTCTAGAATAAAAAAGTTATTTTCTAATTATTTTTCTTCCACTCACTTATTAGATGTGTAACCAATGTTATTTAACCTCATCTGTAAGATGTTTACATCTGTTGTACCCCTACTTAGTAAGGCTGTTTTAAGGACTAAATTTAAAGCATAAAACAGTGCCTAGAATATTTAGAAAAGACATTTTAATGCTCCAAACATTTTGTTATTTTGGAGCATCTAAAATTTCAGTTAAGCTGCCCTTGCCGTGTGCGATGTGCCTGCTTTCCCTTCGCCTTCCACCATGATCCTGTTTCCTGAGACTTCCACAACCATGCTTCCTGTACAGCCTGTGGAACCCTGAGCCAAATTAAATCCCTTTTCTGTATAGATTACCCGGCTTCAGGGATTTATTTACTTATGTTTCATTTATGTTTGAAATAATTTACCATTAAAAGTGGTCATAGTTTTTTTTGTTTGTTTTTTTTATTTTTTTTGGTCAGATGAGTCTCTCTCTGTAACTCAGGCTGGAATGCAGTGGTGCGATCTCAACTTACCGCAACCTTACCTCCTGGGTCAAGTGTTTCTCCTGCCTCAGCCTCCCGAGTAGCTGTGATTACAGATGTGTACCGCCAAGCCTGGCTAATGTTTACATTTTTAGTAGACTCAGGGTTTCACCATGTTGGCCACACTAGTCTTGAACTCCTTACCTTAAGTGATCTACCTGCTTTGGCCTCCCAAAGTGCTGGGATTTACAGGTGTGAGTCATCACACGCCACCATAGGCTTTTTGTTTGTTTGTTTTTGTTGTTGTTAATTTCAGGGCAGGTTTAGAGCATATGAAGATTGATCATATATCTGATAACATCACAGTTTCTTCTTTGGGTTCTCACTGACTTCCTGGCCTCTAATACAATGCTGATTGTGTTTTTTTTTTTTTTTAATTTGTCTTGTTTAGAAATTCTGTTTTACTCTATATATTTATTTTATAGTGTTTGTCATAATGCTTTTTAGCTCTTTTTTTTAAACTGTGGGGCTTTTTATCAGTGTTTATTGCCCTATGAGACTTGACAAATTAATATAGTAATATAATCATCATTATTAAGATATAGATTTGTTCCAATACCTCAGAAAGTTACTCAATGTTCTTCCATAGAGAAGTGCTTTACTTACTCCCAGACCCAGGCATCTACTAAAATGCTCTGTCTCTAGGTTTTTTCTTTCTCAAGATATAATATGAATTCAATCATATAATATGTAGCCTTCTGTGTTATTCTCATAAAAACATCTTTTACTGAATACATTGCATGCGAGAGTTATCCATGTAGTTGTTTTTTTTATTACTGAATAGTATTTTGTTTCATGATTGCACCATAGTTTATGTACGTATTTCCTAGTGGAAAGGCATTTGTTTCCAAAATGTGATATTCATAAATAAAGCGTATAGGTCTATCTGTGACCACAGGTTTAATTTCAGGTGGTCAGATACCCAGGAAGTGAACCGATGAGGCATATGAGCAATAATATTAAATTTCTGGTTAGAATATAATAATAAAAATCAAATTTATTCTGTTTACTGAAAAATACTGCATAATATATATGAAGCAATTGTTTTAAGATGTTAGACATTAAGCGATGGAGGACAGTGATCCTTGAGAGAGGAGAAGCAAGCAGAATGAGATCTAGGATTACCTCAGTTTCCCATCTGAACAAACATTTCTAGGACACACACAGAAAAGGAGAACACTTTTTAAATATAAAGGAAAATAGATTAAAATTAAAATGATGAATGCAAGATATACTAAGAAAACACTATTCAAAAGAAGTTGGCGTGGCTATCTGACATCAGACAAAGAAGATTTCAGAACCAACACTATTACTTTGCAGAAAGTCATTTCCTAATGAAAAAGAAGTCATATTATCTGGAGAATATAAAACTTTTAAATGTTTATGAGACTAATACCAGAGCTTCAAAATACATGAAGTAAATCTTATCGAAGTTCAAGGAAAAATGAGCAAATCCACAGTCAGAGTTCCCAACATGGGTGTTTAAAAATTGTCAGACAAGTAAACAGAAATTTGCACTTGTCTGTCTTGGTGAATGTTTGTTGAGCCCTTGAAAATAACAGACAGCTATTGGCTAGAGTGTTCTGTAAGTGTCAGTTAGATTCTGTTAGTTAATATGTTCCTGCTGATAGAATTTTCTGAACCATCTTGTGGGTTTTCTGTGTATGATACAGAATTCACTCTATTTACATAAGCAGCTCATTCACAAATCTCTCTATTTTCTATTTTTGGCTTCTGCTGAGAAGGCTGGATTTCTATACCCTTAAGTTTCCCAGATGTTCTCTGGTCTCATTAAAAGGATTTTTTTACACACAAAGTTAATCTCTTCTAAGAGCCTTTTATATGACTGAACACTCTAGATAGGCTGAGAATTTCTCAAATTATGAAGTCCTGGACCCATTTTATTTTATAGTTCTTCCCTAATTTGTCACTTTCTTCTCACATTTTACTATAAACAGAAAAACAAAAACAAAAAACTGTATCTTCAACACTTTACTTGGAAATCACCTCCACTAACTAATTTCGTCATTTAAAAGTTCTGCTTACCACACAATTACAAGATACAACCAAGTTTTCTGCCACATGCAACGATTCCCTCTCCTTCACTTTCCACTTACATGTCTGTTCTTTTCCTCCTGAGCTCTCAGCAACAAGGACTTTAATGTCTATGTTTCTACTAGTCTCTCTAATATGAATTAGGTTTTTTCTACATGTTCCTCACTTGATTCTGAGTCCTCGCTATCAGAATCGTTACAGTGCATGTTTCTGCGAACTGTCTGTTTAAACCAATCTAGGCTGTTTTTATTATTCTACTCAAAATTCTTCCAGTTTTTGCCCATTGGCCAATAGCAAATTTGCCTCCCTGTTTTTGGGCATTTTCTACAGCAGCACCTCACTTCTGAGCATCAAAAGCTAGACGTATTAGTCTGTTCTCAGGCTGCTAATAAAAACACACCCAAGACTGGGTAATTTATAAAGAAAAAGAGGTTTAACAGACTCACAGTTTCACATGGCTGGGGAGGCCTCATAATCCTGGTGGAAGGTGAAGAAGAAACAGAGCATGTCTCACACGCAGCAGTGAAGAGAAGAATGAGCGCCCAGTGAAGGAGGGTGCCCCTTAAAAACCATCAGATCTCCTGAGAACTAATCACTATCATGAGAACAGGATGGGGGAAAACACCCTCGTGATTCAATTATCTCCACCTGGTCCCTCTCACAACACATGGGGACTATGGAAACTCAGATTCAAGATAGATTAGATTTGGGTGTGGACACAGCCAAACCATATCATTCCACCCTGGCCCCTCCCAACTCTCGTGTTCTCACATTTCAAAACACAATTATGCCCTTCCAACAATATCCCAAAATCTTAACTCATTTCAGCATTAACCCAAAAGTTCAAGTCCAAAGTCTCATCTGAGACAAGGCAAGTCTTCAACTAGGAACCTGTAAAATCAAAAGCAAGTTAGTTACTTCCTAGATACAAGCACTGAGTAAACACAGCCGTTCCAAACGGGAGAGATTGGCTAAAACAAAAGGGCTACAGGCCCCACACGTGTTCGAAATTCAACAGGGCAGCCATTACACCTTAAAGTTACAAAACAATCTCCTTTGAGTCCATGTCTTACATCCAGGTCAGAGTGATGCAAGAGGTGGGATCCCACGGCCTTGGGTACTGGATAACTTTTGTATTGCTAATATAATAAATTACCACAAACTTGACTTAACAAAAACTTATTTTCTTATAGTTGTGTAAGTTAGAAATCCCATATGGGTCTCAATGTGTTACAAACGCAGTATCAGCAGGGCTGCATTTCTTCCTGGAAATTCTAGGGGACAGTCCGCTTATTTTCCCTTTCCTGTCTCTAGATGCCACCCATACTCCTTGGTTCATGGCTCTACTTCATCTTCGAAGCCAGAACCATCGCATCTTTCTGACCGCTCTTTCCTCGTCACAACGTCTGATCCTAACCTCAGCTGGGGAAGGTGTGTTTTTTAGGTGCTTATGTGATTTTATTGGGTTCACCTGGAGTATCCAGGCTGCCCTACCCTTCTTGAGGCCATAATCTTATTCTATCCACAAAATTCCTTTCTTTATGTGAGGCAACATATTTACTGGTTTCTGGGATGGCAGTGTGAACATTTCTGGGGCTCTGTAATTCTACCTTCCATGCCAGCTCAAATATTTTGTTAGTATTACTCAATAGTAAAAAGCAACAAAATTAATAATCTCTTGTGATTAGTTAACGTACTCCTTTCATCACTTGATTCAATACTATGTTTTATTGGCAAATAGTAAATCTTAGGGACATTTCATTTTTGTTGAGAACTTTGCATATATTAGTTAGCAAATGGCCCCATTATGTCATATTCCCATACACATACAAATTAACATACATTTAGGCAAAGGCAATAATCCAGAAAATAAGAAGAGTGGGCATCTCATTGCCGTTAGAGTCTTCCTGGAAAAGTGGAACAGATGCTAGTGCCTTTCTAATGCATGTCAGTACTGCTCTGGCCACACCAGAGAAGAAGTTGTGTTTCTCCTCATAAAACAATGTGCAAAGAATCCTTCCCAGTGTTTTGGAGTTTCAGCTAAGACCTCCAAGGTCTCGAGAGTTATTGACTGTAAGTGTCCCTTGTTTTAGAGAGGAACTGTGTGCAAGCCTAGAGGATTTGTTAAAAGGTAGACAGACTGAACCAGCAAACATAATTCTCGAGAGTTTCCATTATAAAAATAAAGTCTAGCATTTTACTGGGCAAATGTATTTGAAGGAATTTGTGGCAATAGAGAATGCTATCTTGTAGGTGAAAGGGAAGGAGGTACTTGTCCCTTTTATCCAAACGAGACACCCTCAGGAGACCTGAAACACTAACACTCATAAGGATACATTTTAAATGCTTACCACGTTTCTGATGCTGTTGTAAGTATGTTACGTGAATTGATTCAAACTTTATCACTTTATGAAGTTGTATCTTCCCTATTTTAAAGCCGAGTAAATTGAGGCCCATAGATGTTAAGTGATGGCTTCTGTTAACATAAATCCTTGGCAGGGCTGTAGAAATTTATAGACGCACCCAGTACTGCAATTCTCAGCAGAACTTGACATCTGTCCTCTGAGGTTTAGGGGCACAAACACTGGTGTCTGCTCCTCACCCAGCAAAGCCTTAGAATGAGGGGTTTGCGGAGCAGCCCACAACACCACAGTGAGGAAGCAAATAAGAACAGCCTGTGCCTCTCAGGAAAAGAATGTGCTGGCTTTCCAAGACCTCAGGGTGCACCACAGGACAGACCGAGGTTTCCGTAGCTTGAAGAAAACATTTCCAAGAAGGAGGCCATTCAAGAGAAGGAGACATCAGGGATATACTGCCAGGGACAGGAACTGACAGGAGTGTGCCAGAGGTCAGCAGAATGAACATCGCCCAAATCAGAGAAAGATGCAGTGTGGGGGTCTTAGTGGGGATCTCTGCAGAGTCTACACAGTGCTCTCTGAGGCAGAACCAGTGTTTGGAGGCCTTCCCAACAGACAGCATTCAACAGCCAAAAAAGAACTAGCACAAAATAAACATTCTGCCATTTTATCTTGAGTTTCTGTAGCTTTCTGGAATTGTTCAACCTTCCTGAGCCTCAAAGTTATTATTTGTAAAATAGAGGCAGTAAGCCTACTTTGTAGGGGGTAGCTGTAGAAACACCATCTAAGGAATGAAAAGCACGTGGCTCACTTTGACACTATCGAGTGCAAAATAATGATCACCAATATTATAGATGCAGGGAAGCCTGGATCCAACGTACACTTGAAGGAGTTTTAGCAGCCTTCATTGTATTCTTTGCTTGAAGAGACCACCTAGTATAGCTGAAAGGCAGTATTTTATTTATGTTTAGCTAAGAAGTAATATTTACATTTACACTCTGAGTTAAAAGATATATAGGTAGGAAATAGAAGCCATAACTGGAAAACTGAAAAAATATTATTCTTTTACTTTTTAAATTATAAAAATAGTGGCCAGCTAATTCAAGTTTTCCTGTCATCTATTTTGTGCAAGACAACGTGTAAGCTGCAATGAGTAATCCCATCAGCAGTGAGGGGATCAAGATGAAAATAAGAATCAAGATGAGATAAGACACCACACAAGGGAAACAAACACAAGTTAAATAAAAGAACTTTGAAATGTGAAAAAACAGTAACATTTTGGTATACCCCAAACTAGAGAGGCAGTAGGAAAACCAACAGAGAACACACAAAGAAAAGCACGGAGGAGGGTGGAAAATGAAGAGTGACAGTGGATCTGAAGAGCACCAGGAAACTTCATTTGCAGCCTCTTTTTTCTTGAGCAGGTATGAGTCATGAAGTGAAAGATACCAAAATCAAGCTAAAAAAGTCTGTTTGCGGCCGGACGCAGGGGCTCACACATTTAATCCCAGCACTTTGGGAGGCTGAGGCAGGTGGATCACGAGGTCAAAAGTTCAAGACCAGCCTGGCCAACATGGTGAAACCCTGTCTCTACTAGAACTACAAAAATTAGCTGGGAGCGGTGGCAGGCACCCATCATCCCAGCTGCTCGGGAGGCTGAGGCAGGAGAATCGCTTGAACCTGGAGGGCAGAGGTTGCAGTGAGCTGAGATCGCGCCACTGCACTTCAGCCTGGGCGACAGAGTGAGACTCTGTCTCAAAAAAAAAAAAAAAAAGAAAAAAAAGTCTATATGGAATGGGAATCTCTGGAAGACTTTTAGAGACTGAAATGCATGGAAATCATTGATTTAGAGCAAAGGGTTGTGCTGTTTAAGAGAGAATGAATGAGGTATGGGATAGAAGCAGGGATATTTAATGGGAAACCATTGGAGAAGTACTTAACTGGCAAGAGGTAACAAAATCATGGACAGAGGCTGGAATTGGTAAAAAGACAGAACACGTAGGGGTTTATTAAGATGCAATGGCCCACGACGAGAATCGCTTGAACCCTGGAGCTGGAGGCTGCAGTGAGTCAAGATCATGCCACTGCACTCCAGCCTGGGTGACAGAGTGAGACTCTGTCTCAAAAAAAAGAAAAGAAAAGCTGTAAATGGCTCACATTTCACATTTATACTACTATTTGGATAAATTCAATAATAGAAAATATAATGAATATCTGAAACAACTTTAAACAAAATCAATTTCATAATATAATCAGGAAGCCAAAAAGATTGGTCCAATAGGAGTCATTAACAAGAAATAGTGAAGAACAGTGTCTGTCTCTGAATTAACTAACTAAACAATATGTAACTTTAAAAGTATAATATAAATGAAGCCACTGGATCGTTAAGCATACACATTGACATCTTATTCTGACCAACTTTAGTATTGCTGGAAAAACGAGAGAAACCACAACATTGCTATGACTAGATCTTTCAAAAATTTGACCAATAAAATGTATGCTAAAGGAAGTAATCTTACGCATTTCTGGAGCATTTAGGGATACAATATATCTGGGGAAAGTTTTATTTTAATAGAAGTTATAAAATGTATCTGTAGAAATGGAAACAGAAAGTCGGCTCACATTTAAAGGTGTTTTCATTAACTTTTTATTGTATATGTTGAAGACATACAACATGTTGTTTTGACATAGTAGGTATACATTGTAAAATGATGACCATTGTCAAGCAAATGAACACATCATCTCACATAGCTACATTTTCTTGTGTGTGCAGTAAAAGCACTAAAAATCTACTCTCTTATCATATCTTCAGTATATAATACAATATTATTAACTGTCATCTTGATACTACATCAGATGACTTTCTATTCTTCCTGTTCCCAAGACATTGCAAATGAAGAAAGTGGGGTCATTAATAGTGACTGCTTGTGTCAGGTGACATGTAGAGAAGACATGTCTGTATCATAGATGGCTTAAAGTGAGCACTCTAACATTAGGGCATTTGTTTAATATAGATTTGCAGTGCTTTTTAAAATACTACCTTCAATGGATATGAAAATATTGAATTTTCAAAGATATTCTATGTACTTTCTGCTCAGCTCTTTAGGCATACTACACACTCTGGGTTGTGGCAATTGTTATTATTTTGTTTCTACTAACAAAAAATTTGTGACATCCAAAAACCTGACACATAATTTGTTGTTGTACCCAGGCTAGAAACAGCATCCCAAGTTTTCTTTCTCCACAGTTTATAAAGAGATGCTATTTAATTGTATCGAGATTGAATATAAACACCAAAGAGATGATTATTGTCAGCTGCAGTGTGTGTGTACACAGGGGTGCGATATCTTTATAACTGTTAAGAGATTAGTTAGGGTGGTAATGAATATATTATCATATTTTTGTGATTGTATTACATAATCCTGAAGAAATACCCCAAAATAATTTTCAGCTTTGTATTAAGAAAGAACTGACTTTCTATTAAAAGAAGTTAAAAGTATGTTTCTGAATCGAGAGCCTGGCCAAAGCTGTATTCGGTGGGGAAGAAATCTTATCAAATTAATACATTTTATTTTGTTTTCAAGCACAAATCACAAGTTCAATTATTTGTTGACTTATGCAAAAAATTTTGACTTGAGATTTTAAAAAAACTTGTTAAAGTGCCCATTAGTTAGGACATAAATGAGTGCCAGACATATTTATAAAATAAAATCATATTTGAGTTATAGGCTGTAATCCAAAGAGGTGAAAAACATGTGTCTTTGTAAAATAAAACACTGTTTCCTGTTTTGCTTACTATTTACTCCTGTAGACAAAAGATAACAATTCTGTGTTTAGTTATAGAGGCATGCAGTCAGACTGAATTGTGGAGCAGAATTTATTAAAAACAGTCAGCCACCATCTAAAATGAGGTTAAATAATTTTAATTTGAAGAGAAGTGAGGTAAAAATAGAAGTGAACTTATTTCCAATTCATTTTTACTGTTTGCAATTAAATTATAGAAGTGCTTTACATCTGGTATAAGATTTCTATTTTATCTCATCTTTCCTTAAAAATGCTTTCAAAGCTATTATTTACCATTTTTCAGATACCAGCAGAAAGATAATTCATAAGTTCCCTGAATAAATATGAGTATGTTACACTAATCATGTATATACCTCAAGCAATGTATATCTATCTCAGAATTGAATTTGGTGGATTAAGACCATATAAATTATGTTCTTTTCAAAACCTTGGGATTCCAAAATTTATGGCTTAGGTACTTTAAAACACTAATATTCTTCTTGGCATTTTTCTTGTGAAATTTCAATCCCAAATAATCTCATAGGAACAACTAATTTCATTTTAGGAAAGCTGCCCCATTTATTGATGGTAGTAAAACCATAGATTAATTAAAATATATAGATTAACTTCTCCAAGTTTCTTTAACAGTTCTCTGCACACATTCATATTGTGTTATGTGGAAGATATTCAAGTGCTCTTTTCTGGAGCAGATGGTTTAGACACAATTAATAAGGAGCCTTGAGTTATTTGCATATTCATCAGATAATATCAGTTATTCCTCAGCCAGAACAAAGAATAACACAAATGGCATTCATGTTTCCTCCCATTAACACATCATTAAAAGCAAAATGTCTGTGTTAAAAATGAGACAGATAGTGATCCTTGACTTTATAGCAACCCAGCATTATCCATCTGGGTTTTGAACATGATAATAAAAGCGTGCTGCCCTCATGTAATTTATTCTTGATTTTACAGCAGAGGATAAATGAAGACATCATCACACGGCACACTTCTGCCCTGTCTCTATGATTTTGCTTGCCCATACAGATGATTGCCAGGAAGGGTCAGGTCAGAAAAAATTAAATAAATTTTATTTTAATCTTTAAAAAGAAAACTAGAAGAAAAACTATTAACTAAAAAAATATATAACTTTGTGATAGATACTGAAAGGCATTTTTTTGTTTTTTGTTTTTTGTTTTTTAGATGGAGTTTCACTCTAGTTGCCCAGACTGGAGGAGTGTAACTGCATCGTCTCAGCTCACTGCAACCTCTGCCTCCCAGGTTCAAGTGATTCTTTTGCCTCAGCCTCCCAAGCAGCTGGAATTACAGGTAACTGCAGCCATGCCTGGCTAATTTTTGTATTTTTAGTAGAGATGATGTTTCACCATATTGACCAGGCTGGTCTTAAACTCCTGACCTCAGGTGATCCAACCATGTCAGCCTCCCAAAGTACTGGGATTACAGGTGTGAGCCACCAGACCCGGCCTGGAATGCATTGTTTAAAAGGCTTTCTAATGACTGTTTTGTTGATAAACCCAGAAAAAATTACTGATAAAACGTCAAATCACAACTTAAAATGAAATAATACCAAAGATCACCTAGTGAATTTTTAATCTGATTTTTAGGATTAAAAATTTAAATACAACTACTTTGCCTTTATGCTATGAATTATTTACGGTCACTTACCTTGTCATCAATATACAAGAGTGACTAGAACATTGTCGTAAATTGAAAATAAATTATCTTTGCATTGATTTAAAAATTTAAATAAAGCTATTTCTTTACAAAGGCCCAGTTTCTTGGAGGATAAATATGGGCACATGTGAGGGAAATATACAAGGTTGTGGTGCTTGATTAGGTCACTGTCAGAGCTGTACTTTGGTGGGTGGCAAAGGAGGCATTGCCTCCTAGAACTGCTGTCCCATATGGCCAACCCTAGCCACGTGGCTGTTTTAATTACAAGGAAATAAAAATAAATATGCAGTTTCTCAGCCACACTGACCATATTTCAAGTGTTCCAGAGCCACACACGGCCAGTAGCTCCTAGAATAGACGGTGCAGGTGGGAACGTTCTCACCACAGAAATTCTGCAGGACAGCACTTTCCTAGGGCTTTCCTACTTAAGATGCACAACAAAGGTCCACGGATAACTGAAAATGACTTGCAGACAGTAACAAAAAGCAAATTACCACAAGAATACACAGTTAGTTACTGTTATTAGAAGTAGTTAAAAGTAAAGATAATTGAATGAAAGAAGACATGTATATTTGGGTGCAGTTTGGAATCATTTATGAGAGAATGTCAAAATCTAGACAATTTAAAAACAAGGCATTCCATACACTTTTTTATTCAATGTTTTTAACATTTATTACATGCATGTTAAATTGCATAAATGTTGAAAACATTGAACATGAAGAGAGTTCTTTAGAGAGTTTCAAAGAAAATAGTTTGTACTCAAATGCTCTACTTTAGGTTTGAGAGATTAAAGAAGAAATTACTATATACAATCTGGGATTCATTCAGTAGACATTTATTGAGCAACTTAGTTTGCATCAAGATTCCCTAGCTTTAAGATTTCAAGATGCAAGACATACTGCTCCTGAAGAGCCGCAGACACACTTACCTGTAAACAGGGCAGTTAGAATACGCCATATGCGTCTGTGTAAAATGGCATGAGCATTGATACACATTATTGAGCAACGGTGCAGCTCAGGAGAGTCTACTTGAGAGGAAAAGAAAACCTAGCGGGAATCACAGCATTAAGAAGGAAGCCCAAGAGACGAAGCTCAGGTTGGAGAAGTGTGGAGGGAGAGAGAACGACAAAACGGTTTTCTGAATTCTTAGAACGGTAGAAAGAGAGTGACAAGAACAAAGGTGCAATGTGGTGAAAACAAGCAGAGTTCGACTGATCTCAAAAGAGCAGAGTTCACTCCCAGATGTTTTTTCAATGAACATTCACAATTTTCTAATGTCATTTTAAAGAAAAACCTCACAAGCATGTGTGGGAATTGGCAACTGCAGGCAGAGTCATCCATGGCCCCTTGGGGCCCTTGGGAGAGGGCCTGAGCGGGAGTGGGGAGCGGGGATGGTCTGACAGAGCAAGAACTCCTGGAGGGAAAGGGCTGAGGTTGCTTCTGGAGGGTTAATGTGAGCTGAGACGGGAGGGTGCGTCCTGCAGACCTGCTAACTGTAGTGGCTCAGCCTCGGGGATGCATCTCACCCTGTGTCACAGAAGCCCTGGGAAAAAAAAGGCCCCTGCTCTAGTACCCATTGGAAACGCTGAGGAGCCTGAGCTGCCCAGACCAAAGCTGGCTCCTGCAAGGGCTCCTCTTCCTCTTTGACCAGAAGGAAAGAAGAGGCTACTATGTAAACTCTGAGAACTAACAGGACTAGCTAACTCTACCAGAAGACTGGGAAGGTTTCCTTAAGAAGTGAATAAGATGAATTGAGTTTGGGGGAATTAGCAGAATAAAAAAAAAAAGCTAACTATAGAGGTGGGAAGCTCAAGACAGAAGCCAAACTGACTGTATACCTAGAGCCTGCCCGTGGTCCTAGGCGAATCTCATTAGGAGTTCCTTAGGACACCTGAGAGGTTGGACCACGTGGGAGGACCCAGAATTTCAGCAGCAGGAGTTTATTAAAAATAATCTGCCCAGAAGAATACACTAGGGTGGAGGGGACACATAAAGTGTGACAACTCGAAGCACAACCAACTTGAGCACTTTCAACAAAGCTATAATGAAAATGTTGGATTTCCATATTCTCAGACTTTCAGTTGATAATTCTAAAATGTCTATCCCTAATTTATCTTCCAAGTTAAAATCCGTAATTCTATCTTCCAGCTTAAAATCTATATCTTCCAAGTTAAAATCCATAATAAACCATATTTCAGAAAATATTGATCAAATATCCTATAATAAGTACAACTCTACCATTTTCTGCTACGGATATGTGATAGTGACTTATTTTTTAATTGAGAATATAACAAATGTAAATAGACACACAGACACACACACACATATGCAGTCAGGAGCGCATATACACATGTGCATGGGATGCTGGACAACATTAGTGAAGGACTAATGGACTTGAAGGCAATTTCTTGGATCTCCCATGAATTCATGTCTTCTGGAGTCTTCCTAAATTGTTTAGATCATACTCACCATCCTCACTTTGCCTAAGTCTAGTTTTTGACATGCAATGGGGATTAAATAGAATGTATCTCAGTTTATAGTGTGGATGGCGTCACCGAAGATTGAATGCTTCCTCATCTCCATGTTCTCATCCATCACATAGAAGCAAACTAGTTAGGTCTGCCTCGGAGATCTCCTTTGATTGGACAGCTCCTGGCCCTCTTCTCTGCCCCAGCCTTGGTCAGGATGTGGACTATTTACTTCATCTTAGTTTGTTTCCCAGCCTCCATGTTCTTCTTATTTCCATCAATTTTGGGAGGTGGCAATCCCCGTGACATGTTAGCACTCAGATATCCTCATCTCACCCCTGTAGACAGCTAACTTAGTTGAGATAAAAGGTACATTGAAATGATCTTCAGGTTCAAGAAATGGACATTTTTGAATAAACGTACATTAAGAATATTTTTATTTACTCATGTATAAATTACCAAAAGGCTATGAAGGGTATCCAAATAGGAAGCATGGTGCTGGACAGTATGGAGTCCAATTAAATAAGATGAAGTACACCACCACAATCTCTATGCTGTGGCTTTCTCACAATGAACCTGAGCCAACTGTACACAGGATGACTACTAAGGTTATTCGATAAACAGATCTAAATTTTGCCTTTCTTAGGATGAACTTTAAATAGTAAAACACTCCGTTTCACAAAATTTTTTAAAAATTGAAACTTCATTTATGTCTTGCTGATCTTAATTAGCCAAGGAAAATCTGAAAATTTAAACTCAGATCTGAAGATCTTAAATTAGAAGGAGTTTATTTACTTAAAAAGGGGTGTGAGAAATAAAGTTAAATAAAACAGCTAAAATAATTTATGATAAACCACATATTTCTGATACAGATTTGATATTTAAATTTTTGAATATTTCTAATGATCAATATTCAGAAAATATGGGTCAAATATCCTATAATAAGTACAGCTCAGTAATATTTTCAGCATTTTCGACTACATATATGTGATAGTGACTTGTTTTTTAATTATTAAGAATATAACAAGTGTAAATAGACACACACACACATGCAGGCAGGAGCATATGTACACATATGCGTGGGATGCTGGACAGCATTAGTGAAGGCGTCTTATGAAAGGTAGGTCACCCACACTCTGGCGCTCTACACAGTGGAAATTACTTAGGTTACTCCATTCTGGAAGTAACCTCTCCCTTTAAATCTGCTACTTTTCTCCTTTCTAAAGCGGTCCAATTTTCATAATGTGCAAGAACTACCACTTTACCAAATATTTTATCTCATCCTGTCAAATGTTTTTTAGCTCCTGGGCCCTAGGGTTTCTGCTTGCCACAAAGCAAGGGAGGCTGAATCGCAGACTCTGACACAGATACATCCTATTCTCTCCTGGTTGAAGGAACAGCCATCAGGAGAAATCAACTCAGTCTATATTCATAACCTGGCAAGGATGGCTAGAACCCACATCGACATGCTTCTCACACGTTCACTATCAGGTCTGATGAGAAAATACTTTTAAAGCCCCACAATCCTTAGAAGTCAAGAGGTTAAATTGTTTTCCTTCTCACACACAGACCCTTGTAACCCTTTTCCCCAACACACTTACTGTTGAGTGCACTTCCACATACACAAAAATAACTTTTAGAGGTTGAAAAGTTGATTTTAGTGGAAAATGTATGTTCAAATTTTCTTGTGCATCTTGTGTGATGATAAAAGATCCAAGGACAAAAATAGCTGAACATCAGAAAGAGTAACATGCTTTTAAGAGAAATGTCACACCCCACTCATGTCAGAAAGAGAAAAACGCAGTAACATTTTTAATGCCTGGTAGATAACCAACAAAACACACACACAAACATACACGCACACACTCACACATATGCAAAAACATATTTTTTATTTAATTCTATTACCTAATAACATAGGGAGTGTCATCTAAAACAAAAATGCTCAGCTTTTTTGTTCATAAAGATAAGCATCTGTCCTGTTTATTGTGATTAATCAAGCACCACATATGAAGAATCTGAGATTCAGAGAAATTATATAATATATGAAGGTTAGATATTTAGTAAATAGTTGAGGCAAGATTTAGCCATTCATCATAATAACAGTTATGTTCTTATTGCAATGAATTGTATTATTGATTTTGTAATCATAAATAAGCTCCTAGTAGAGTATTTCTTCTTTGAGAAGAATGGATTTTCTAGAAATGGTGCCTTACAGAATATGGTGAATGATTATGAAGAAAGCATGAAGAAATCTCTTGTACTTGAGGTATTGCTAATATTAAAATTTGAGTCTTGTCAGATGCTTCTGAAAATATCTTAGAACAATTAGATATAATAAGCACATTGTATCTATTTCTCAGTAGGATAAAAAAATTTAAAGTGGGATATAAATTGACAGAACGTAAAGTAAATGTTTTCAAGTACCCAATTTAGCTAGTTTACAGTTTTATAAAATTTAATCTGTATTCAATAATTACTACGTATTTTGCAACAGGTATTAAGGGGCCCCCAAATCAATCAGAATCTACCTTAAATTCTCGAGAACAAAATGCTTTAACAACAAAAGTATAATTTAAGACAATATGCAATGAGTTATTCAAATACAAAATATTTTAGAATTTGTGGAGTGATGACCAAAGTCACAGTTTAGCTAAATTTAAATAAGAAAAGATTCAATAGGCAGGGAAAGTGGGGAGGAAGATACAGACAGAATAATTCATATGGGCAGCACTTTAGTGATCAGACACCACATGACATAAGAAGCCCTTCATTCGGCTGGAGCATAAGCCAGGAACAGAGTAAGAAACAAAAATATTAAAGATGGCTGGAGTCAGACCCAGGAAGGCAAATTAGTTTCACGGGTAAGCCAAGAGGAGGCACCAGATGTTTCTCAGCAGAAGAGTTGTGTGTTTGGCCTGATGGACAGGAAGGTAACCTCACTCACAGCTTCCAAGCAGCACCCATGGCTTGCTCTTGCAGGTGGGACACAGATGTGCCATGCAATGCTCGCCAGTCCATGCCTCTCTGGCAGCTTCGTGGCCAGCAGCCACATCCCAGTGCTTCAGAGGCTGGTTCCAGAGGGGAGGATGGGTTTGCAGATAGGATTCCGGCTGGCCTGGAGCTGAGTGGCTGACAGGGAGCACGCAGGACTCCACCACAGCACTCCTACCTTGTCTGGGGACGTGCTGCCTCCAGGCAACCAGGGATCACACTGCTGCTTGCTGTGACAAAGGGAACCACGCAGGAGCTACGCAGCTCTTCGTGAGGTGCCCAAAGGGGGACTGACACTTCACTTAACGTGCGATTACTCAGCTGTGCCAAAGCAGGGAGGCCACCGAGGGGCTTGCGTCGGGCACCTCCCCATGCAGTGGCCCTGATGTGCTCTCTTCATATTCAGCCTCTGATGCTGCCTCCTGCAGCCACGTGTCCTTCAGGTGGAGCCTAAGCCAGCAGCAGGCCGCTCTGCAAATGCATGCATGTTCTGCACATAAGAGCTTTCGCACTCTTTTGAATTATCCTAAGGTGACTAACACAGGAACAGAAAACAAAATACCACCTATTCTCACTTTTAAGTGAAAGGTAAACTTCGATAGACATAGACACAGAGAATAGAACAGCAGACGCTGGGGCCTCCTCGAGGGCGAGGGGACGAGGAGGGTGACAATGGAAAAACTCCCTGTCGGGCACCATGTTATTACCTGGGTGATGAAATAATCTGTACCCCAAACCCCAGTGACACACAATTTACCCAAATAACAAACCTGTACGTGTACCCTGAACCTAGAAGTTTTAAAAATACATTTAAAATAGAGACTGTGCATTAAATTATATTAAGGAATTATGATAAACATTGCTAGTCGTATAATGATATTATGCAAATATACAAAATGTCCTAATTTTGTTGGGATGGTTATCTAAAGTATTGAAGGGTAAAAAAAGTTTGCTTAGATTTAAAATCTATTTGCAATACTACCAAGAAAACTGAACATTACATTTGTCAATTAAATGAATTATTGTAAAATTAGAGTTGTTGCAAACTTTTTTTTAGGTTTCTGATTTTATTTTATTTTATTTGAGTCTCACTCTGTCACCCAGGCTGGAGTGCAGTGCTGCAATCCTGGCTCACTGCCGCCTGTACCTCTCAGGTGGAAGCAATTCTTCTGTTTCAGTTGTTGGCCACCATGCCCGGATAATTTTTGAATTTTTAGTAGAGGCAGGGTTTCACCATGTTGGCCAGGCTGGTCTCAAACTTCTAACCTCAGGTGACCCACCAGCCTCAGCTTCCCAAAGTGCTGGGATTACAGGTGTGAGCCAAAGCACCCAGCCTCAATTTTATTTTTTAACCACCTTACATGAACAAATCTTCACATCAATGTGATTCTCAAGAATTTGAAGAGATTTTAAATGTAACCAAACATTTTTTCACCCCTCAACACTTTAATATCCATCTCAACAAAATTAGAACATTTTGTACATGGAATATTTTTATACACCAACAAATGTCTATCATAATTCCTAAATATTATTTAGTTTGCCAGGAATTGGATGTTGCTATTTTAAACATAAAATCTATTCTGTCACTGAATGTAAAATCTATTCTGTCACATAATATTTTCTATCAGATTTTTAAATCTGATAGAAAATATTATGTTCCTAGAAACAAGCTTCAATTTCTCACAAAAAGTTTTGAGGATATTTTATTTGGCAGTTTTATAAAATTCCAGCATTTAAATGGCTTTTTCCTATACTTAAGTATAAGGAATTTTTCCAGCTACTGTCAACACCCAGCCCCAGAAAAGGCAATCGGCTTTAAAGAACAAATCAATACTGGTTAGCAATGCCCATTCTTCTAAATGTAGCTGAGAAAAAATGCTATGAATAACAATTTTATGATTTCTTTTAGAATGAATATGCTTCTTTAAAAAAGTAGTTAAAATCTATTTTATCAAATCATATTATGAAACATTCATTCTAATTATAGTCAATTCTCATCTTACTTCATTGCATAAAATGTTTAATATTTTCAACCTCCTATTAAAAAATAGAATCACATTCTAGGTCATGGATCAATTAAGCTTTTAGAATTTTTTTTCTCTTTCTTTTACATAGCATATATGAGAAAAGTTTAATCATGTTGTTTCATGAAATCTGTGAACTAGTTTATAAAATTTGAAAATTTAATCTCACATAAACAGTTTCTAAAATATGAACACAATTATTCCATATGCATACACACATCCATCTATAGATATTTACCAAATAATATCATGTACTTCTGGTATTCTTTCACTTTATTAACAATTTTAAATTGTAACTATATATCACACTATCCAATTAAAAGTAAGCAAAGACTACATATAAATTTATTTTTGCTTTTAGAAGTTATTTAAAACATAAATCAACATCTGGAAAATTTAAATATTGATTTTTTTGTAATTTTTATCTACCAAGTTTCATTAAATAATATGTAGTAAAATATTTACTTTAATTGAAAAATGGAAATCAGACTTTTCAGACAATAAAATATTTTGCTGATTCGTATTAAAATGAAAATGAACTTTATGTAATAGGTTATAGAGAACTAGGTGAAATAACTAACAGGAAGAGCACATGATAACATTTATTGAACATTATTATATTCAAACACATTGAGATTAACATTTAATTGCTTCCTGTTGACAAACCAACTCCAGTTTCAGTGGCTTAAAACAATCACCTGTTGGTGCTCACAGGTTGACGGGTGAACTGGATATTCTTGCTGACCTGAGCTGGGGCAGCCTATGTTGTCTGTGCTTGCTGGCGCGTCTCCGTCCAGTCCACCTGGCTGGTCCTAGCTGGCCCTGAGAGGCTTACCCACCGGCTTGGTGACAAATCAGCAGGCTACCATGGTATTGCTATGATTGGGCCCTGTGTCTCCTCACCCAGCAGGCTAGCCTTGGCTTCAGGTGCATGTCAAGTGGGCTCCTAGGAGAGCGATGAGCGTGTGCCCCCATGGGAAGAACATTTCAGGGCTCTCTGTGTTGCTTATGCTATTGTCCTGGTAGCCAAAGCCAGTCACATGCCAAACCCAGGGCAGGTTTATAGGCAGTGATGACCCTGAGACTTAGACACAAGAGCTTTAGAAAAATCAAGAGCCTCACTACAGCAAGCACCAGGGCGATGTTTTGATATTTGCAACTCTGTCACAGAATTTTGAAGTAAATAAATATTTTTCCCATCTTTTCATGTGGAAAAAAATATATACATATACACACACACACACATATGTATATATACCATGTATAGATGTATATATATTTGCATACATATATATTTCTCATATTCTCCCATCTTTTCTCATCTTTTCATATGAATATATATGTATATATACACACATATATATACATATATGTATGTATAATTAGAATATATATGTATATTACTGTTACATGTGTTTCTTTCACCTTTTACTTGATTTATATTAATTGTACATATTTTCAGGTTATGGTTGATATTTTGATACCTGTATAAAATCTATAATGATCAAATCAGGGTCATTGGGATATCTATCACCTGAGTCATTTATCAATGAGGTGTATTTAGCTAAAACAAAGTAATAATAGTAACAGTGTTTGATTAATCTTGAGAGAAACTAAAAACGGAATACCTTTCAGATTTTAAAAGCCTAAGGAACTTTATTAATGAATGATACGTCTTTTCATTAAGTCATAGGTGATTCTTTGTTTTCATAAAGTTAGTATATAATCTAATGCAGTTGTTTGCTGACTTACAACATTTAGAATAAGTTTTGATAACACAATATGTCATAAACAGAGTTTGTAGAAGAGTAACATTATTATCATAAGCCCCTCATGACTCCATCTACTTATTTGTAAGAGCACTTGTCTTACATCTATAAAAATTAAAAGTATTGAATAGAATTTATCCGAACCCTGATACTGACTCGACAAAAAGTCTAGTTCATCTCATTAAGTGATAGTTTTCCAATGAAATTTTATGATCCATTACATACTTGCCAAATTTCTAATTTATTTATGTGTATTTGTATTTTTATTGTGTATTAATAATAATTTTAATAAAACTTTATTTTAAAGATAAGTATCATTACTTAGCATCTTATGGTTACAGGAAATCATTCTTTAAATTTCAATATGTGGTAGCATGTGTGTGGTATGCTTTCATTATGTGATTATGGATTATTTTCAAACACAAGCATATTGTGACTGAGTAAAAAATTTGGGAGGAGAAAATAGAATTGAAATGTTAGGTCAAGGAGAAAATGATTTAATATTCCCCACTTTTAAAGAAGAACATGTTCATATACACATGCACATACATGTACACATATAGGAATACATCTATGTGTAAGAATGGATATGTAACACTAAACTGTATAGCTAAACACCTCACTCATCATGCTTTTTTTTTGGAGACAGTTTTGCTCTGTTGCCCAGGCTGGAGTACAGTGGCACAATCTCAGCTGACTGCAACCTCCGACTCCCAGGTTTAAGTGATTCTCCTGCCTCAGCCTCCTGAGTAGCAGAGATTACAGATACATGCCATCATGTCTGGCTAATTTTTTGTATTTTTAGTAGAAAGACAAGGTTTCATCTGTTGGCCAGGCTGGTCTCAAACTCCTGACTTCAGGTGATCCACCGCCTCAGCCTCCCAAAGTGCTGAGATTACAGGTGTGACCCACTGCGCCTGATCTGATCATGCCTTTTTAAACACATTAAAGTGAGCATAAATGTGCTACATTTAGAAGTCACTGAATGTGTTAAAAAGAGTTTCATATCAATTTTATTATATTACTAATATGCCAGAAATGATATATTTTGTAGGCATTTAAAATCATGGTGAATAATTTTAGAGATCAACTTAAAATATCTGATGAGATACGTGATTATTTTTAGCACTGAGACAGGAAATGAGTTTGAAGTTGGAGAAAATGAGCCGACAGGAAATGATGTGCCCAGAAGTGTGTGGAAAGCCCCCCTGAGACTGTCTCTCCAGCCAGCCTCTCTGCAGGACAAAGACGTCCCATCAGCTGCTGTCACTGGCTATGGGACACCACTCTGCTGCTGGTGTGAGGAACCTGCAAGCCCACTGTGGGCACCCCTCTAATGTAAAACCTCCAGTCAAGATGCCCCCAGCAAAAAGCGGACACCAGGATCTCCAGCTACCTGACTCTGTTAACTGTCTTTTCCTTCATTATTCAATATGGAGGGAAAGATGAGCATCATTTATTGAAATCCCACGAATCCCAAAAGTTAGAAAAAACATTATTAGAAAAATTTGCATTTCCACTGCTACCTGAATCTCAAAGATAACTTCAGGAAAAAAAAAAGAAAAGTTTTGAGGGAAAAATATGCATTTTACCATGCAAAGTTAATAATCTGATAATACAGAGCAAAGGAAAGTGACCTTTCATTTGAAGTCACATTTCAAAACCTCTGGTTCTCATTTGAATATTATATTAAATCAACAAATAATTACTGCTAATTAATTCAAGAAATAATTACCACTATGGTAGGTCAAGTACCATGCCCAGGTGACATGCTGAATAAAATATGGTTTCTCCTTTCAAAATTCCTACGATGTAATACATAAAGACAAATGTAAAAACAATATAATGAATTACTTCTGTTTTATAAAAACAATAAACAGGGTAAGGTAGAGAACAAAGGAGGGGTGAAGAATTTGCCTGCATAAAAGGCAGGACCAGAAGCTGGGGGTGGGAGAAATGGAGACGTGTTGGCCAAAGGAGGCAAACTTCCAGCCATCAGATGACAGGTTTTGGAGGTTTAAAGTATGGCATGAGTGGTTAGGGGTGAGATTATTAATTTCATTGTGCCAATCACATGCAATGTATACATATAGGAGGTCAAGTATAATGTAAATCAATTCCATTGTATACCTTGAATATATTCAATCTTTATTTGACAATTAAGTGTTTTAAAAGAAGAAAATGAATTAAAAAAACCATGAATACTGGAACATTCTCAGTGTTAGAACGATTTTTTGGAAATTAAAACATCGTAGCAAAATAAAAATTCAACACATTAAAAAAATAGCCAATTAATTCTATGAAAAGTAAAGAGTAGTACAAGAAAGAAAATGTTACCTCAGAACATCGCTTGTCAGCAGTGAACATTTCCTACTTAGTTACCAGGGGATAAATAATGAGTACTGATGAGATTTCTAAAATGTGATTAAAAGTATTAGAGAATAAAGAGAGGGGAATGGGGTGTGAGAGGCATGCAAGTCAGTGTGTCAAGAAATATCAGAAAAGGAATATTATTGAGAAATGTAAAGCCATCTATAAAAAGAAGAGCCCAAGCAACTTTAAACGTGAGAGTCAGGAACAGTGTGCTCTATAAAGCCCAGTTGTTGTTTTGTTTTGTTCTGTTTTTGCTGTTCTTTCTTTGAGGTAGGATCCGGCTCTCTCCCCAGGCTGGAGTGCAGTGGTGCAAAACTGGCTCACTGCAGCCTCCACCTCCCAAGCTCAGGCGACCCTCGCACCTCAGCCTCCCAAGTTCAGATGTTTCTTTCAATTGTTAAATGTCAATAATATTTAGAAAGGAAGAAGAGAGAAAGAAGGAAATTTTTAAAGCTACTGAGATGGTTCCTCAAGGTTTTAATTCCAAAGGCATTAAGAAAAAGGGAGCGCTCTCCCCTCTCTCTCTCTCTATCTCTCTCTCTCTCTCTCTCTCTCTCTCTCTGTCTCTGTCTCTCTTCTTATTCAGTACCCATTTTCCATGACAAATACTTCTTCACTTGGTAATAAATTGTATTGGCAGATTTGTAAAGTGCTGTGAAGCCAAGGTAAGGGAAGCTGTGGCTCCCTATTTAGAGCAAAAACTCCAAGGTGCTGCCTCAGGCTTACAGACTCTATTAAAAGCTTTATAAAATGCATGATATTTTGTATCTTAAATAATGAATTCCTAATGGGATTTATGGCGTTCGTAAAAGGTTTTAGCAAATTTCATCAAATTAATATCTAGTCTCACAACAGAAAAACTATCAGAAGGAGATTGTGTTAAAGAAATTGTATAAATAACAAGGAGAAATACAGAGAAACATGTCATTAATCATTTGAACGAAAATTCCAGGTTTTATAGTTATAGGAAGTGACAGATATTTCTAATGATTTAGTAGAAAAGAGTAGCAAAAGAATATAAAGCTATGGAAGCACATATAAAATCAGTTGGAAAAAAGGTTTAAAGTACTCTGTAAATGTTAAATTTTTTATTAGAAAACATTACAATGACAAAAAGAAAACTCAGATTGCTTACTTATTTATACGTGTGTCAGAGATTGTTTTCTGTTTGTTCAACATCCATTTTCACCTCTTTTCTTACTAACACAAGATTTTTTTTTTTTTTGGAGTAGCTATACATCCATCGTAAAACAGCCAGCCAGCCAGGTAGAGATTGTCTTCCAGATAGCTCCTCACAATCGTGTAGGGGTGGGAGGTCCCAGCTGGAGCTGCTGAGAAAGCATTAGGTGCGGTCTGACTCAACTGGTAGGTACTTTTTGACCAGCTTGTTCCCTTGTTTTGCTGTCGGGAAGTAGGTACGTTCCTACTGTTGCACATGGCTGAAACTGCAAGGCAGCCAGGGAGGAAAGACCAAAGATGGCAGAAAAATCAGCCCTTTCATTCTTGAACCCCTGGACCAACCTGCAGAATTCTCTTTGTAATCATCAGATCAGGCCACCAGTACCACTAGTTTCTTAAAGTCGTGGTGTCTGGGTTCTCTGATATTTTCAGGTGAATTCAATATCTAGCTGACACAATAGCCCACATTGTTAGGAAAAGAGAGAGAAAGATGCATGAAAGAAAGCACGGGAATCGTGAAACATAAATGAGAAGAGTGAAGTGTTGGAAAAATAAGTTCAGAGAAGAGACAGAGGGTAATTTGGCCCATGGAAAGTAATGGCATAAGGCACTTCACGACAGTTAAAAATGGGCCACACAAATTCAGTTCTGTGCTAACAACCAAAAGTAAAATGCAAGATTAATTAAGACGTCCATAGAATCCATAACGTAAGAATGTATTAACTGTTCATGAAAAGTATTACTTTTTTTAGATTTTATGATGAGAAGATAATTTTTCTTATTAGTCTTTATAAAACGGACACTTTGCAATACTTCAGAAAGTTCTAAACAATATCCTTCAGGATTTTGTTGCAGCTACTGTTTATAGCATGTGCGAACAGAAGCCCATTGAAAAAACTGGATTTTCCAAGAGTGCAGACCCAGTGACTACTAGCCAAAGACAGGAAACAGAAGTCCTGCTGTCCACAACTGTGGCGAGGTTGGGGGTCGCGGTGAGCAGACTGAATCTTCATCTTTTGCCTGTCTCCCTCTAGAAAAGAAGCACCACAATAAGCAAGCATTTTGACTTTTTAAAAAATAGCTCTCTCTCTAAGACCTGAGAACAGTGCTGTCAGTCCGTATCAGTCACATAGTAGATCCTTAATAATGTTTTTAAGCTAATGAATGTTGCTTTCTACGAGTCAGGAGGCCTCAGAGACAGCAACAGCACAGTCCAGACAACATCCCCAGCAGGCTTCAAGCTGTCAAGTTTCCTGAGAGAAAATGATCACACACCTGTGAAGACTGTCAGCCCAAATACTCCACCTTGACGTAATACGTCAATAGCAAAGGAGGGAGTGTCGCAGGGAGGTTATAAAACATGGCACCAGAGTCACATTTATATTTTTCAAAGAAAGCATACTCTTGAACCTAAGGGGGGAATCAATCTTGTTGACAAATGACAATTAAGAAATTTTGAATATGCGTAAGTTTACAAAGATTAAAGTTGTTCCATATTCAATCATTTCTTCATCCATAGTTTTCCCTTCTTTCTCCTCTCTTCTATTTTTCATTACTTTTTCCTCATTTATATGTCGTTCCCTTCTTTCCTTTCTTTTCTATAAACATTTCCTTTTTTTTTGCCAGAAAAAAAATAAGTCTTACCCTCTCAAATCCCATAGTCTCTTAGAAAAGAAAGCGACATGCATAATGACCACGCTAAAAAGATGCTAAGAAAAAACTCTTCTGAGTGTTCATAAGAAAAAGCTTTCCTGGTCTGGAACAGTCTGCAGATGCCTGCTAGCGAAGAAAGCAACTGAACCGGACCTTCCTGCCTTCTTTTGTTTTCTTTTTTGTTTTCGTTTTCTGTTTTTGAAACACGGTCTCGCTCTGTCGTCCAGGCTGGAGTGCGGTGGCACGATCTCAGCTCACTGCATCCTCTGCCCCCCTGGTTCAGGAGATTCTCCTTCCGCAGCCTCCTGCGAATCTGGGATTACAGGCACCTGCCACCACGCTTGGCTAATTTTTGTATTTTTAGTAGAGATGAGGTTTTGCCATGTTGGGCAGGCTGGTCTTGAATTTCTGGCCTCAAGTGATCTGCCCACATCGGTCTCCCAAAGCTCTGCGATTGCAGACGTGTGCCACCATAGCTGGCCTCCTTTTGTTTTTCTTCCCAAGTTTTTTCTGTTCCCTGCCCCATTTGCCTCAGTACGTATCCCTGTTCTGTGCCAATGACATGAGTATGATCCTGAGCAGAACGGAGTGAAGGAATTTATATATAACAAGGACAGAGTCTGGAGACAGCAAGGGAGGAGCAGAAGCTAAACTCTGGCTCAAGCCCCATGAAGCCACACTAGATGTGATGGTTAATGGTGAGTGTCAACTTGATTGGATTGAAAGATGCAAAGTATGATTCCTGGGTGGGTGTTGCCCAAGGATATTAACATTTGAGTCAGTGGACTGGGAGAGGCAGACCCACTCTCAGTCTGGCCGGGCATAATCTAATCCACTGCCAGTGCAGCTGGAATAAAGCAGGCAAAGAAAGTGAGGGAGCAGACTTGCTGAGTTCTGGTCTTCCTCTTTCTCCCGTGCTGGATGTTTCCTGCCCTTGAATAACAGACTCCAAGTTCTTCAACTTTTGGACTCTTGGACGTGCAGACAGCCTATCGTGGGACTTTGTGATCATCTGAGTCAATTCTCCTTAATAAACTCAAAACTCCTTAATAAACAATAATATATGAGTGTGTATGTGTGTGTGTGTGCATGTGCGCAAGTGTCTATGTGTGTGTGCATGGAATATATACACACATACACACCATGGAATACTATTCAGCCTTTATACATTATACATACATTATATGTGTCTATATATAATCTATACATTATATGTATCTTATATATAATGTATATATACAAAATCATATTAGTTCTGTCCCTCTAGAGAACCCTGACTAATACACTAGAGAAGCAGGGTAGAGGCTGAGTGAGGCTTAGACACAGGCACACAGGTGGGAACCCAGGTCACGCTGACGGAGCTGTTGCCTGTACAAAACTCTTAAAGGTTTGGCTGCTTTTTGTACAATTTGTGTTTCCAAATCACTGATTAGTCCTTGACTCTAAAATTAGTTATACTTAAAAGTAAACTAGCTCAGTCTGTGATATTTGAATGTATGAAATTGGAAAAAAATAACCATCAATTTATCGAGATGTCTAGTAGATGCCACCATAGGTTGGTTTTTTCAAAGCACTCTATCCCATTGGCTCCATTCTTGCTTTCTGGAGCTCAGTTCATCAAACAAGAAAAATGAGATTAAGTGATTCTTCATGTTTTTTCAAGGTATAAAATCTGTCATTCTATGGTTTGAGTGAGGAGTATGGAGGTGATGAGCCCCATTCTTTTCCTTTATTGGCAGGACTCAGGGTGGAGTATGATAAAAGATGCCATTTCTGGGCAGCTGAGGTAGAGCACATTGTCTGGGAAGGCAGCACAGGGAGGCAGGCAGGCAGGAAACTTGTGATGAAGAAGATTGTCAAAGGCACAGCCAGAAGGTCAAAGTTGTACTAAAAACTGAAAGAAAGGGCATACGCTGGCAGCTATGAGCAAGCACTGGCAGCTAAATTGGGTCAGATTCCAGTAAGGGATGTTGCACCAGCAAAAGACAGCAACACGGAAGAAGACGTGGAGAGAGAACTGAGATTAACTGCACACCTCGCATGCACCGGGGTGATGCACCTTTGAGCTCGCAGGTGATTTTTAATGGATCAACTTTATTTCTCTTCTGCAAGCTCCAAATCAGAGCAGTTTTAGCCTGGTCCTGGCTTACCCTAAGTATCTTAGTCTCATGAGGACAAAAGCTATGTCTTCTTTTATTAAGGAGTTTTCTGAATGTTCTCCTGGAGAAGTGATTATCTTCCTCTAATTAGGTAAATGGGGCATAAGTGCCAATTCCTGAAATAGGATTTACAAGAGAAGGAGAGAAATTATAAATTTTAAAAAAAATGTGATTTCTATTTTGGGATTTTTGATTTGGTTATGGCTGTAAAACATTCAGATTTGTTTACAGTTGTGGACATTTTTAGAGGCAAGTGTATTATATGGACCACTATTCTTATGCACATAGATGGAGAATTCATTTAATAGGCATAGGTGAGATCACAGATTAGGAGAAGAGAAATGAGAAGCAAAAATAAAAAATAAGAGAGCTAAAAACAGAATTCCATAGTTAAATGAAAAAGTCAGAATAAAGAGGACCCAGTGCAGGTGACATATACAGTAAAGCTGTAAAACAGTTATTGTTTATTATTGCTTCTTAGAGACTTCTGAATAGTGTCATGTTTCCATCAATGATTCAGTTAGTTGGCAAACTATGTCATGAAGGCATGTCGACTTAAAATAAACGTTTTCATCCCATGGATGAGTAGATCACCAGAGGATAAGAATAACAGAAGTTCTGTGAGTAGATCAGAACACAAGAAATAGTAGATTTCTGAAACTCCTTTTATAGCATTGTTTTATTTTTAATTGGCAAATAATAATTGCATGTATTTATGGGGTACAATGTGATGTCTCACTATGGGGTATATATCCAAGGGAATTGAAATAAATATGCCAAAGAGATCCTGTGCTCCCATGTTAATTGCAGCTTTATTTACAATAGTCAGGATGTGGAAACAACCTAAGTGTCCATCACAGGACGAGTGGATTTTAAAACACGTTGTCTATCCACCATGGAATACTACTCAGCCTTAAAAACAAACAAATAAAACAAAACAAAGTAAAACCAGAAAATTCTGTAATTTGCAACAACATGGATTAACCTACAGGACATTATGATTTTAGAGACTCTTAAAAGTCACCCTAAAGGATTTATAGGCAACATGACCCAAGAGGTCTTTTGTACAGAGAAATATTAAGAATTATGTGTTTGAGAAATGCAAAATATGAAGAATGGATTAGATTTCAGAGAGTAAGAGGCTTAATGACCAGTTATAGTATCATCACAAGAGAGTAACTGAAAAAATAATTAGACTTTGAACAAAGGCAATGAGCAAAAATACAATAATTGATTTAAGACTGACATGTAAAACCAAGTGAACTTAGTACTAATTGAATGAGAATGTACAGTTTAAAGATGACTGTATTTTTAGTCTACATGTCTGAAATCAAAAGTGGAATTAATTTAACAGGAAACATCTTGCATCTGATCATAAACATAGGCCAGGTTTGAGACATCAATGGAATGTCAACTTGGAGCTTTTCCTTAGACATTAAGAAATATCTCCACGTGCAAAGAAAGCTGGCATTGAGTAAAGTGCCTGCAATTTAATTAGAATGTCTATTATCCAGTGGGTGAAGGAAACAATTGTGGAACAAATGATCAAATGGAGAGATGCAGAAGACAGGTCTGCAATCATGAGGGGGAGGAAAAGTGATGGAACTAAGAAAGCTGGCAGGAGTCAGAAACTGCTAACCAAGGAAGAGCCCCAGACCCTTCCATAAGTAATCTCGGGAGCATGTTGCCCAGAAACCGTGTTACACTTCCTCTTCCTCCCCTTCCTTTCTCTCTCTCTCCCCCTCCCATCACCACCTCTCAATTCTTCTTCCAATGGACAATCTATTTAGGCAGTTGCATTTTTTATTAATATGCCTTCCCCCACTCTTTCTACTGTTTGTAAATAGCTAATTAAGAATGGTAATAAAGTTTCTGTAAATTGTGTATTTAAAAATTATTTGTTGTTTGCTAGTTAGACTTAGTTATTTTAAGGATCACTGAGAAACTTTTTGAAAATATATATACTGGGTAATTTTAGAACTTTGTCTTTGCCTCTCAATATTATTTTCTGACATGATACAGACTGCTTAATCCAGTGAAGACTAACATTTTTGCTATTTAATTAACGTGCATTCATCTGGTAAGCTTGAGGCTTACTCAGCACTCTCTTTTGAGGCTTCTTTCTCTGTACCTGACATAGCGTTAGATGCTTCATATGCATTTTTTTTCTCTCACTCACTAGAGTATTCCTATTTGACAAATGTGAAAATCGAGCCTGACTTGGCTCTAATACAAGTACATAGAATTATATAATTATACCTCTTTTCTCCTAAGCATGCTAACGTTCCTGTTTCCTACGTGTATACTGATTGGTCATGGTCCTTGGCAGCCCACCTAGAGAAGACACTGCAGCTGGTTATGCAGAAAAGGAACTATTAGGGGATATGTTGAACTCAAGGAAATTTCGTGAGTGCTGTTAAGACAGAATCCAGGTCAAGTTTCACGAAACAATTCTCAAAGCTTTACTCCAGAATGGATTTGACAAGAGGTCTGCAGCCCCCGAGCAAGAAGCGCAGAGCTGAAGCGTCACTGCCCAAGTATGTGCAGCTTCAGAACCTGTGTTAGTCCATTCTCGCACTGCTATGAAGAACTACCTGAGACTGGATAGTTCATAAAGAAAAGCGGTTTAACTGACTCACAGTTCTGCAGGCTGTAAAGGAAAGCAGGGCTGGGAGGCCTCAGGAATCTTGTAATCATGGTGGAAGGCAAAGGGGAATCAGGAATGTCTTCTCATGATGGGGTAGGAGAGAGAGCAAAGGGAGAAGTGTTACACTCCTTCAGACAAACAGGTCTCATGAGAACTCACTCACTGTCATGAGAACAGCAAGGGGAATATCTGCCCCATGATCTGATCACCTCCCGCCACACCCCTCCTCCAGCACTGAAGATCATAATTCAACATGAGGTTTGGGTGGGGACACAGAGCCAAACCATATCAGAAATGATTGCCTTTGTTGTCATCCTGCCATCTCAGCCAACAAAATTCTTGTATTTGGCCTCTTTCCCCACATAAATCATTTGAAATCAAGGTCTTATACAGGTGTATTTTTTCTTTTTGGCAATTCCTAAATTGCATGATCCTAGAAGCAAGAGAAAATGGTAGTTTTAGATTTTTGGTTGTTATTCTTGTTTTGATTTTTCATTCCCCATTGTAAAAGTGAGATTTTCACTGTCAGTTACTATTAGAATATAGTAAGAAGGTTTTGATTAGCCACAGATGGAATGTCTTCACTATACACATAAAACAACAGAAGCATGAGGATATCACATCATCCTACTCAGAGACTACTCCAGGGATGTTCCAGTCTGGGTCCAAATGCTGTCTGAATTTTTCCTTAGAAAACTAGCGGGACCTTTCTCTAGGCTAAAGGGGGTTCTATCAGGTTTCTAGGAGTAGGTAAACCACCTGAAGAATTCTGAACCAATGATAGAAATAAGTGCAATGGAAGCAAAAGTCTTCAAAGCCAAGCTGAAAGTCAGAAACGTGAGAAGCCAGACCCAAACACCACGTCAACAACAGCAGCAGTGGGTCCCAGCTAGGAGCAGTGGTATCGGGATAGACCTGGCTGGACAGAGTGACCCGCACACTCAGAACATGCTGAGGCCAGCCAGGCGGCACCCGGCTGACAACTGGGGGTGCCAGCGACGGCTCTGCGGTGGGCTGGAGTGCAGTGCGGCCAAAGGTGAGTGGCGTCAAGACTCATGCATGAGGTTAAGAGCTGGGCTGGTGCTGGAGAGAGGAGCAGAGTGCTTTGCGCTTCCAGATCAATGTTCCAAGCTCCACATCTTATGTTCACAATTTAAATGCAGTCCGCCCCTCTGCAGTGTTGTTGAAAAGTGAATCCTAACAATGTTAAGTCAATGCTTTAGGCTGGTTGATGTCATGATGTGCCTCAATGTTTTCATTGTCCTTTTTTTTTTTTTTTTTTTTTGCGAAGGAGGACTTCTTGTGTTCCCATTTGTTTGTTCTGAGCTTTTAGCTTTAAACATCAGTAAACAGCCATTTAATTCAATCAAATCTACAAACAGAACAACTGCCCAGAAAAATGCCTGTAGTAATTCAGGAATTACCACTGGAAAGATGGAAGCAGAATTTCCCGGTGCCGAAACCTGAAGCCCGAGTGGAAGCCCACACATGTGCCTTTCCACCGCGACTGCGTCCGGGCTATAATTGGGCTCCACCGAAAGGATTAGGCCGTTTTCTCACCAAACATTTCTCACTCTCTTTTCCCAGACTTTTCTATCATCTACCAGCCTTCTTAATCAGGGAGACTGAGACCAGAGGAATGGTGGGAGGACAGCCATGGGCAGCCTAGAACATTTGACGGTCCAATAATTCTGGATGTTTTCAGAAATATTGTCACTTCCGGGAAAAGTATACAATTTCCAAGTTTCCCTTAACAGCTTATGTCTCTGGATTTACAATTCCCAAAAGCTCAATTATTATTTTTTTCAGTAAGACAGCACCAATTGTAATTTTAGAGAACTTGTTTTTAATAAAATGCAGTTTCTTCAGATCAATACATTTTGCTTCTTTAAAAATATTTCAATCCAATTACCCATTTCAGGACAACTTTAAAGAAAAAAGCTTGCTTATGACATGCTTTGTTGACAGCATTTTTCTTAAGCAGAAAATCACTTCCAGTCACCTTCATTGCACAGGCAAATGTGCAGGCTAGGGTGGGGAGTGGGCAAGTCAGCTTGTGATTATTATAGAATGTTCATGATGTCCAGTATTTGTGAGGCCAGAAATAAATCTAAAAACATGCAAATTGGATCCTATCTCTAAGCTCTAAATATTAGAAAATGATTTATTAAAATCTTGCTGTTCTGCTTTACAAAATAGACACACATAAGGGAAAAATGGATACCATTATATTGCAGTACCTAGCACTTTGAAAACCCTAGTGATAACTTGTTGTCTATCAGGGAAATGGAAACTGAGACAGTTTTCCTAAATATGGCTTCCTTTAGGAACCACATATTTAAGTTATGCTATAGGATGTCCACTGCATTATAAAAAATTGTTTTCAGCTGTCTCATTCTTCAAGGACTCAAAATGCTACCTACAGTACTGCTCTGCCCTCAGGCTTCTGTTATTTATTATTTTTTTTTAATGCCTGTGACCACAGCCAAATGTATAAGGTTGTAGTTTTATGGAGGTTAAAGTTTATTTCTAATTAAAGTAGAACGAGAGGAGAGACACCAAAATCCCCCAAAAGACACACGATATGTGAGGCACCAGCTTTCCAGTAGAGAGTCACTTGAAGCTCATGCTCACTGTGGCCACTCTGACTTGGGGACACTGTCCAGGTCCAGCACCCTGACACCACCAGTGCTTCTACAGAGCTGCTCCAGTACTGCTGACTGGTCCCATTTATGCATTAAACCTTCTGAATGCTAATACTTGGGAATTTCAGGAGAGATTTCAGGGAGGGTAGATATCCGAGGACCAAAGACCTATAAATTAAAATCAAAGTTGATATAGGCAACTACCAAAGGTCAGCTTTCCACCTGCTATTGTGATGGGTGTCAGTTAAATCTTGTAGAGATTTTAGTGCTACATGGTCATGTCTCTAAACATATCACATCCAAATTAGCATGGATGGTTCAGATCCTTTCAAACCTCCTACCCAATGTTGCTCCATTTATTCAGCCAAAATATTCCAGCAAGGCGATAAGGAACTCACTGAAACACAGTGCGTTTTCATTGTTGTTGCTAATGGAAACCTGAAGAGCCTGGAGCTTGGGAGCAACCACATAGGAGATACAGGGATGCAGCTGATATGTGATACTTTGAAACAGCCCTCCTGCGAGTTGGTGAATATTGGGCTAGAAAAGTGCATGTTAACCAATGCCTGCTGTGATGCTCTTGCCTCTGTTTTTACCACCAACACGACACTAAAAAGACTCAATGTGCTTCAAAATAGCTGCAGTGATGAAGGAATTGTAAAACTTTTGAGAGCTTGATGCACCCAAATTGTACACTAGAGATAGTTGGGCTTCCATTAAGTGGCACGAGCACAGAAACCCAGCAGTTGCTGATGACTGTAAAGGAAAGAAAACCCCTGTTGATCTTTCTGTCTGAAACTTGGTCTTCAAAAGAAGGCAGAGAAATTGGTGTGAGACCGCTTTCTCAACCAGGCTCAGTAATACCTAGTTCTAATTTACAGCACGTTTTCTGAATTTTCTCCACCCATGTAGCATCAAATACAGCATCTAGGCAACTCGTTTGATCATGTTCTACATAAACCATATTTGTTATAAATTACTACCATGACTGGAATGCAAGAGAATTAGGGTTATGATTTTCCTATTTGATTTGCGTGTGTCACCTTGATCCAGTCAACCACTTTCTTCTTAAAATTCTAACACTCTCAAGAGTATTAAAAGGATTATATGAAGTAATAAAAGGTTAAAATGCATTGGAAAAAAAATGCAAATCGGAGTATGAGCTTGAAACAAATATGAGATTTACTACGGATCTTAGAGAGGCATTGGATACCTATTTTCATAAATAAATTATTCTCTGATTTTACAAGGTTCTGGGAATTGTAATCCACAGATAAATAAGAAAGTTGCAGAAATTTCAGTTCAAATAGCTATGACCTCATTTGTTTAAGAAGAATCAGGTGATCAAGCAGTCTCTAGAAGCAGGGGGCTGCTGGGTTGGCTAACTGGACCTCCATTGACTGGCCTGTCAGGAAACAAAGAACTGAAATGGGAATCCAGGCAACACGTGCTTCAAGTTCACATTGGTTCCTTTTGCCCTCCAAGTCCCATGAAGGCAATGCAGAGATGGGCCCTGGCAGATACTCACAGCTGAGGACTTCGTGGTTAGATACACTACACAGCAGATGCTGGCAACCTTCCCTGATTCTCCTCTAGAAAGATGCATTTTCCTTACTGCCAGTTTTATCTGGAGAAGTGGGGGAGATGACCTAGCTTTCTCACCTGGAAGGTCTCTGGGCAGAGATGTGTGTAAATCTCTCCAATTTGAGATGTTATTTTTATCTGTCCAAGGGTGTCTGAGAACCTTCTTGGACAAAGCTATCAATACCCTTTGTTCACAGGGTGTGCAGAAATACCAGACCCATGGAGAATTACTCCCAACAGTATATTTTCATATTCCTTCTTTAAACCAAATCACAGACACTCTTCTATTTAGCATAAGTTTTGAGTTTTAAAGTCTTAAGCAGTTAAGCAAATTACCTTTGTTTCTGAAAGCTTCTTCACAATTTGAACTTATCAAATTTGGAATGTCAGCGCTACAATGATTTCAGAAAGGGCATTTTATTGTTCCATATTATCTTCCATTTGTTCCATATTTATCTATTTCATAGTCCATGTTTATTTGCATATATTATTAGTTCTTCACAGAAAAATCCATCACAGTGATCCATTTGTAGTTTTTAATATGTTTCAATACTTTTTCATTTTAAAATACTACTATAGTTTAAAGTATAATTTTTATATCTATCAAAGTAGATGTATACCACATAGCCATTGATTATGATGGGTACCAATTTTGAAACTCCCCCCGTCATGGACTACTCAGGTGGATTTTCATGAAAGGTGTTTTTATTGGGGAGAGGGAGATGACTAATGATTGAAACAAACCAGAAGAGTGAAGAAAGAAAATGTGAAAAGCATAATTTCTGTAACACAGCATTTAGAAAAGGTAGACAAAAAGAGATGCAGCCACAGAGAACTCATCTCTCAATCTCAATTCAACAAAGCCTAAATGAAATGAAAAAATGTTTGCAACCTACCCATCTGACAAAGGGCTAATATCCAGAATCTACAAAGAACTTAAACAAATTTACAAGAAAAAAAGAACCCCATCAAGAAGTAGGCAAAGGATATGAACAGACACTTTTCAAAAGAAGACATGTATGTGGCCTACAAACATATGAAAAAAAGCTCATTACTGGTCACTAGAGAAATGCAAATCAAAACCACATTGAGATACTACCTCATGCCACTTAGAATGGCAGTCATTAAAAAATCAGCAGACAACAGATGCTGGAGAGGATGTGGAGAAAAAGGAACACTTTTACACTGTTGGTGGGAGTGTAAATTAGTTCAACCATTGTGGAAGACAGTGTGGCAATTCCTCAAGGATCAAGAAATAGAAATACCATTTGACCCAGCAATTGCATTACTGGGTATATACCCAA
>NW_022436971.1:21186282-21274564 GCF_009761245.1 Sapajus apella
GTTGTGGAGAAAAAGGAACACTTTTACACTGTTGGTGGGAGTGTAAATTAGTTCAACCATTGTGGAAGACAGTGTGGCAATTCCTCAAGGATCAAGAAATAGAAATACCATTTGACCCAGCAATTGCATTACTGGGTATATACCCAAAGGATTATAGATTATTCCATTATAAAGACACATGTACATGTATGTTTATTGTGGCACTGTTCACAATAACAAGCACTTGGAACCAATCCAAATGCCCATCGATGATAGACTGGATAAAGAAAATGTGGCACATATACACCATGGAATATTATGCAGCCATAAAAAAGGATGAGTTCATGTCCTTTACAGGGACACAGATGAAACTGGAAACCATCATTCTCTGCAAACTGGCACAAGAACAGGAAACAGAATACTGCATGTTCTCACTCATAAGTGGGTGTTGAACAACGAGAACACATGGACACAGGGAGGGGGAATATCACATACCAGGGCCTGGGGGGTGGGGGAGCTGGAGGAGAATAGCAGGGGGTGGGAAGACTGGGGAGGGATACCACTAGGAGAAATAGCTAATGTAGATGATAGATGATTGACGCAGCAAACCACCACCATGGAACTTGTATGCCTATGTAACAAACCTGCATGATCTGCACGTGTACCCCAGAAGTTAAAGTATAATTTAAAAAATGAAAAATGAAAAAAAATATATATATATATAAAGAAACTATTTTTATCAGCTCATTGGGGTAAGGTTTTCTTGACTCTGGAGGCCACTGAAAGAATGAGTTTTTGGCTTACTCTGAGTCATAGGTAATTAAGCCAGTCAGAGTTCCAAAACCATTGGCTTTGAACTGATTCAGGACTTTCACTAAATTAGACCATCTCAGAATGTGTCAAAATAGTGAGGATTTTGCCAGCTGTATAATCAATTTCATATTCAATTCCTTAAGTAGAGATTTTTTAATAAAACAACGTATCATTTTTAAAATGTAGTTTTGTCTTCAAAAAAAATAGTAAAGCCTTTCTTTAAAAAAAAAAAACAATCTAAATGAAGAGAAACTTGAACTGGCCATATATACCCTATGCCTATGAATAAAAATGTTTTATAAGAAAATAAATTCATTGATATATCTACTTTGGGTGGAATATTATTTATTTGGAAACTGAAACCTTAATAATGTCAGTCCTCAAACAAAAATCTGATTGTATTCAATATAATTTATTATAAGGGCAGAAAGGCCAATATGGTTTTTAGATAGTTTTCATTAGATATCAAAATTTCAACTTAACTAGAAAGTTGAATTAAATTTAAAAATCTTATTTTATTATTACCACTATAGTTTGATATTCACGATGAATCCATAGTGTGCTGAGCATCTCTTGTGTGGCAAAAATCTATGATGTTTCCCCAAATGTTTGAATTATGGTGGAATCCCTGGCTGTGAGCTTAACCACCTATGCTGATCGGTACTGAAGCCAAAGTGATAATAAGAAGGGAGTGGGTGATAATAATTAAGCTCCAGAGAGTTCAGGGGATCATGGCAGATGGGAGGCAGGACTAGATTGCAGTTCCCATGTTGACGTACTGAGCAGTGTGTAGAGGTCCACGTCATGAACTTTTGCTGCAGAATGTTTGCAGGAATACATTAGGAAAGCCAAGATAAACCACAGACCCTCTGTTGGAAGCAGATGGCTCCTGCAGGACTCAGGAGACACCCCAAATACTGTGAGTGCCCAAACTGTGGAAGTGGGAAAGAGAGACCATCCACCCTGGAATATACACCCCCAGTGGGGAAGCTGAAGTTCTAGATTATGGGAGAAGATTCTGACTTTACCAGGAGCTGAGTTAATTTAGAGAGCCAAGTGAAATACAGGGGTGGAGGAAGCAGCGAGAAAAGCCCCATGGGCTTGCTGGCTTCCCTAGCAAGTGATTTCTGCCCTGCCTCTCAGAGTTCCTTGGGGAGGGAGTCCAGAAGTACTGGTGAAAGGCTACAGGGAGAAGGAAGCCTCCAGCTGAACTCTTTAACCATTTGAACCAATCGGGAAGTTTCTGGCCAGAACCCAGGGATGGGTGTGAATCTGGCATGCAGACTCCATAGGCAGGCGAAGAATGAAAGTCCTGCTTGCCTTCGCAGCTGGGAGGCAGGTAGTCTGGGGCAAGTTCTCCACCCTGCTCACCCACTGCCTGGAAACAGTCTTGGTGCTGTTGGGAGGGGCATGATGGGAGTGAAACCTGTCCTTTCAGTTGCATGGGAAGTGGGTGAAGCCTGTGACTGCCAGTTTTCCCCCATTTCTCTAACAACCTGCACAGCACAGCAAAGACAGCCATAATCCTCCTAGGAATATAACTCTATTGACCTTGGAACCTCACCCCTACCCTCAACAGCAGTCACAACAAGACCCACCCAACGAGAGTCTGAGCTCAGATATGCTTAGCCCTGCCCCTGCTTATTAGCCCTGCCCCTACCCAATGGTCCTTCCCTTCCCATCCAGGTAGCTGAAGACGAAGGGCATATATTCTTGAAAGTTCTAGGACCTCACCCACTGCCTGTTCCTCCCCATACTACCACAGCTGATGCTCTCTTGAAAGCACCACCTCTTGGCAGGAGGACAACCAATACAAAAATAGTGCATTAAACAGTGAAAACTAAGGACCCTCACAGAGTCCAATTCACCCCTCTGCCACCTCTACCAGAGCAGATGCTGGTATCCATGGCTGAGAGGCCCACAGATGGTCCATATCACAGGACTCTGTACAGATAAACCACATACCAGCCTGGAGCCTGGTAGACTTGCTGGGTGACTAGACCTACAAGAAAGATAATAAACACTATAGCTCAGTTCTCAAGAAGCCACATCACTAGGAAAAGGAGGAGAGTACTTCATCAAGGGAGAACCTCATGGGACAAAAGAATCTAAACAACAGCCTTGAGCCCTAGACCTTCTCTCTAACAGAGCCTACTCAAATGAGAAGGAATCAGAAAATCAACTCTGGTAATATGATAAAACTAGGTTATTTAACACTCCCAAAAATCATACTAGCTCACCAGCAATGAATCCAAATCAAGAAGAACTCCCTGACTTACCTGAAAAGAATTCAGAAGATTTGTTCTTAAGCTAATCAGAGAGGCATCAGAGCAAGGTGAAGCCCAGTGTAAGGAAATCAAAAAAATGATACAAGAATGAAAGAGAAATAGTCAATGAAATAGAGAGCATAAATTAAAACAATCAAAACTTCAGGAAACATTGGACACACTTAGAGAAATACAAAATGCTCTGGAAAGTCGCAGCAATAGAATCAAACAGCAGAAGAAATAACTTCAGAGCTCTAAGACAAGGTCTTTAAATTAACCCAACCCAACAAAGACAAAGAAAAAAGAATAAAAAAATATGAAGAAAGCCTCTTAGATGTCTGAGATCACGTTAAAAGACCAAACCAAGAATAGTCGGCATTCCTGAGGAAAAAGAGAAATCTGAAAGTTTGGAAAACATATTTGGGGAAGCAATTGATGAAAACTTCCCTAGCCTTGTTGGAGACCTACATATCCAAATACAAGAGGTTCAAAGAACACCTGGGAAATTCATCACAAGAAGATCATTGCCTAGACAAGCTGCCACCAGGTTATCTAAAATTAAGATGAAGCAAAGAAACTTAAGAGCTGTGAGACAAAAGTACCAGGTAATCTATAAAAGAAAACCTATCCAATTAAGAGCAGATTTCTCAACAGACACCCTACAAGCTAGAAGGGATTGGGGTCCTGTCTTCAGCCTCCTCAAATGAAACAATTACCAGCCAAGAATTTTGTATCCAGTGAAACTAAGTTTCATAATAAAGGAAAGATACTGTCTTTTTCAGATAAACAAATGCTGAGAGAATTTGCCACAACCAAGCCAGCACTACAAGAACTGCTGAAAGGAGCTCTAAGTCTTGAAGCAAGCCCTGGAATCACATCAAAACAGAACTTCATAAAAGCATAAATCTCACTGGACCTATGCAACAAAAATGCAATTAAAAAAAGAAAGGTATGCAGGCAACAAATAGCATGATGAATGGAATGGCACCTTACATTGCAATACAAATGTTGAATGTAAATGGTCTAAATGCTCCACTTTAAAGATACACAACTGCAGAATGAATAAGAACTCATCAGCCAACTATCTGCTATTTTCAAGAGAGTCACCTGACACATAAGTACTCATATAAATTTAAGGTAAAGGGGTAAAAAAGGACATTCCATGCAAAGGGACACCAAAAGTGAGCAGGAGTAGCTATTCTTATATCAGTCAAAACAAACTTTAAAGCAATAGCAGTTAAAAAAGACAAAGAGAAATGTTACATAATAATAAAAGGCCTTGTCCAACAGGAAAATATAACAATCCTAAATATAAATGCACCTAACATTGGAGCTCACATATTTATAAAACAATTATTAATATATCTAAGAAATGAGATAGACAGCAACACAAGAATAGTGGGGGACTTCAATACTCCCCTGACGGCACTAGAGAGGTCATCAAGACAGAAAACCAAAAAAGAAATAGTGGATTTAAACTATACCCTGGGACAAATGGACTTAACAGATATTTACAGAACGTTCATCCACCAACCACAGAATACACATTCTATTAAACAGTGCATGGAAGTTTCTCCAAAACAGACCATATGATAGGCCACAAAATGAGCCTCAATAAATTCAAGAAAACTGAAATTATATCAAGCACTCTCTCAGACCACAGTGGGATAAATCTGGAAATCAACTCCAAAAGGAACCTTCAAAACCATGCAAATATATGGAAATTAAATAACCTGCTCCTGATGATTATTGAGTCAAAAATGAAATCAAAATGGAAATTAAAAAATTATTTGAACTAAATGACAATAATGACACAACCTATCAAAACCTCTGGAATACAGCAAAGGCAGTGCTAAGAGGAAAGTTCATAGCCCTAAATGCCTACATCAAGAACTCTGGAAAAGCAAATAGACCATCTAAGATCACGCCTCAAAGAACTAGAGAAACAAGAAGAAGCCAAACCCAAGCCCAGTAGAAGAAAGAATCTAACCAATATCAGAGCAGAACTAAATGAAATTGAAACAAAAAATAAAATAAAATTGATAGACCATCAGCAAGATAACCAAGAAAAGAAAAGATCCACATAAGCTCAATCAGAAATGAAACAGGAGATATTTCAACTGACACCACAGAAATACAAAAGATCAATCAAGGCTACTATGAACACCTTTATGCTTTTCTAGTTTTCTTATACTAGAAAACCTAGAGGAGATGGATAAATTCCTGAAAAGATATATTCTTCCTAATTTAAATCAGAAAGAATTAGATACTCTGAACAGACCAATAACAAGCAGTGAGATTGAAATGGTAATTAAAAAAAAATACTAATCAAAAAAGTTCAGGACCAGACGGATTCACAGCAGAATTCTACCAGACATTCAAAGAAAAATTGGTACCAATCTTGTTGACACTATTCCACAAGACAGAGAAAGAGGGAACACTTCCTAAATCATTCTATGAAGCCAGTATCACCCTAATACCAAAACCAGGAAAAGACATAACCAAAAAAGAAAACTATACACCACTATCTCTGATGAACATAGATGCTAAAATCCTTAACAAAATACTAGCTAACTGAATCCAACAACATATCAAAAAATTATCTACCATTATTAAGTGGGTTTCATACCAGGGAGGCAGGGTTGGTTTAACAGATACAAGTCAACAAATGTGACACACCACATAAACAGAATCAAAAACAAAAATCACAACATCTCAATAGATGCAGAAAAAGCATTCAACAAAATCCAGCATCCCTTTATGATTAAAACTCTCAGAAAAATCAGCATACAAGAGACGTACCTCAATGTAATAAAAGACATCTATGACAAACTCACAGCCAACATAATACTGAATGGGGAAAAGTTGAAAGCATTCCCTCTGAGAAGTGGAACAAGACAAGGATGCCCACTCTTACCACTCCTCTTCAACATAGCACTGGAAGTCCTAGCCAGAGCAATCAGACAAGAGAAAGAAATAAAGGACATCCAAATCAGTAAAGAGGAAGCCAAACTGTCACTGTTTGCTGATGATATGATTGTTTTCCTAGAAAATGCTAAAGACTACTCCAGATAGCTCCTGGAACTGATAAAATCATTCACCAAAGTTTCTGGATACAAAATTAATGTATACAGATCACTGGCTCTTTTATACACCAACAGTGACCAAGCTGAGAATCAAATCAAGAACTCAACCCCTTTTATAATAGCTGCAAAATAAAGTAAAATACTTAGAAATATACCTAACCAAGGAGGTGAAAGACCTTTGCAAGAAAAATTACAAAACACAGCTGAAAGAAATCACAGATGACACAAATGGAAACCCATTCCATGTTCATGGATGGGTAGAATCAATAATATAAAAATGACCATACTGTCAAAGCAAACTACAAATGTAACACAATTCTTATCAATATACTACCATCATTCTTCACGAATTAGAAAAAACAATCCTAAAATTCATATGGAACCAAAAAAGATCCCACATAGTCAAAGCAAAACTAAGCAAAAAGAACAAATCTAGAGGCATCACATTACCTGATTTCAAACTATACTATAAAGCCATAGTCACCAAAACAGCATGGTACTGGTATAAAAATAGGCACACTGACCAATGGAACAGAATAGAGAATCAAGAAATAAACCCAAATACCTACAGCCAACTGATCTTTGAAAAAGCAAACCAAAACACAAAGTGGGGAAAGGACACCTTGTTCAACAAATGGTGCTGAGATAATTGGCAAGCAACACGTAGGAGGATGAAATAGGATCCTCATGTCTCACCTTAGACAAAAATCAACTCAAGATGGATCAAGGTTGTAAATCTAAGACCTGAAACTAAACAAATTCTGGAAGGTAACATTGGAAAAACTCTTGTAGACGTTGGCTTAGACAAGGATTTCGTGACAAATAACTCAAAAGCAAATGCAATATAAAAATAAAGATAAATAACTGGGATTTAATTAATCTAGAGCTTTTGCATGGCAAAAGAAATAGCAGAGTAAACAGACCACACACAGAATGGGAGAAAATCTTCACAATCTATACATCTGTCAAAGGACTAATATCCAGAATCTACAACAAACTCAAATCAATAAGAAAAAAACAAACAATCCCATCAAAATTGGGCTAATGAATGGACAATTCTCAAAGGAAGATATACAAATATCTTCTTTTATATACAAATATATAAAAAGAAGATATACAAATGGCCAACAAACACATTAAAACATGCTCAACATCACTAATAATCAGGAAAATGCAAATCAAAACCACAATGCAATAGTATCTTACTCCTGCAAGAATGGTCAAAATAAAAAAAATAATGGATGTTGGCATGGATGCAGTGAACAGGGAACACTTCTACACTGCTGGTGGAAATGTAAAATAGCACAACCACTATGAAACACAGTATAGAAAAAAAATAGGAAAAAAAAAAAACAGTGTAGATTTTCCTTAAAGAACTACAAGTAGAACTACCATTTAATCCAGCAATGCCACTACTGGGTATCTACCTAGAGGCCATGTGTAACTTTATAGGAAGGCTATATAAATAGTTGGGAATAAAAATGCAATGTTCAAAAAGCCTGCTTTTTTTCATAATGGGCTACTATACCACAGTGAAAATGAATTAACTACAGCTACAAACAATAGCATCCCACAAATATAAGGTTAAACCATCACTACAAGCCGCTAAGGAATATATACAGTATATATTCAATTCAATTTACATGAAGATTTAAAAAGAGGACAATTAAAATATTTTTAGGGTTGCACACTTGGTTAGTAAAATTACTTTTGAAAGCAGGGAAGTATTTATAATAAAAGTCAGGTTAATTTTTCATGAGGAATGGTTGCAATTGGGGCATCCAGGCTTGTGATAATTTACTACTTGAAAAGTAGAAAATCTGATTTATAATGATAGGAGTGTGTATATAACTATGTTGAATGTTTATAATTATTCATTATATTTAGTCTACCTGTATGCTTTATATGCATGTGCATACATACATACAAATTATGTAAAGAAATATGTATGCAGTGTTGGAATCTTTGACTTGTATTCACAGAAGATGAAAATAAGAAGAGAAACATCCTGGAACTGTGTGAACATCAGGTAAAGATGATGAAATGTATCCACGTGCTCTGCTGAGGAGCATTAGAACCAACACCCAATGTGTTTTATATTTCTGTTTTGGATAGATCCAGGCATACGGCTATCACTTTTGCAGCAGTTTTCAAATTTACCAGGTAATTACAAACAGGAAATTATCTAGATAGTAAAGGATGATCCTGAGCAAGCTCTGAAGATTATTTTGTCTTGAGACTTAAGTCGGTTTTGATCTGGTTGTTCTCTGAGGGTCTTGAGTCAACAAAATGCTGTGGAAACCATCTCTGCTACTGGGTGGAGGCAAGAACAGTGGAGGTGGAGCCTGCCGCCTCCAAAAGCCCAGGTTCTCCATTCAGCAGGAAAATCCTACCTAAATGCCATGTACTCTGAGCCTCATCTCTGAAGTTATACAGTGCCAAATGAAGAGCACGAATACTGGCGTAAGACACAGTGGATTCTCACGAGGCATGCAGCCTTACCCTCTCCCAGCACCTGCTCCATTGTTAGAAGGGAGCTCTGACTGTGTGCACACCATTCAGCTAGGGCCAGGGTACCTGATATGGGTTGACTGTGTCCCCACCCAAATCTCACCTAGAATTGTAGCTCCCATAATTCCCAAGTGTTGTGGGGGGGACCTGGTGGGAGATTATTGAGTCATGGAGGTGATTTCCCCCAGACTGTTCTCATGGTAGTGAATAAGTCTCACCAAATATGATGACTTAGTAAGGGAAAACACACCTTTTGCTTGGTTATCATTCTGTGGTTTCCTGCTGCCATGTGAGACGTGCCTTTCACCTTCCACCATCATGTGAGTCCTCCCCAGCCAGGAGGAACTGTGAGTCCATTAAACCTCTTTTGCTTTATAAATTACCCAGTTTTGGGTATGTCTTTACCAGCAGCAGGAAAACAGACTAATACAGGACCCCAGACCCACTGAACAGCTGCCTGAAGAGGAAATGAGTTCCCTCCCGGTGGGGGTGACCAGAGGTCTGAGATCAGGGTGCCAGCAGCTGTGGCTCTTCCTGGGCCTGTTCCCTGGGCTTGCAGGCAGCTGTGGTCACCCTCTGACTTCACATGGTCTTACCTATGAGCCTGTCTGTCCTCATGTCCCCCTCCAATAAGGACCCCAGTCACACTGGATCACAGCCCACCCTCATAACATTTTCACTCAGTCACCTCTTTAAAGACCATCTCCAAAGGCAGTCACATTCTGAGATGCTGGGGGTTAGGATTTTTTCACCCTAGGAATTTAAGAGGACACAAGGCAGCCCATCGGAAGCATGTAGGGTTGAGGAGGAAGGTCCCACTCAGCTTCTGGCAGCAGTTAACAGCTATGTCCTTCTGAATGAGTAGAAGGGACACAGTGGGGCAGAAGGAGTTTTCTGGGGAAGGGAAGAGCTCCGCAAAAGCCGTCACAGGACAGAGCCATGAGAGGCGGCAGAGCCTGTGCTCACCTCCGCAGTGAACACTGGCTCAGGTCTGAGCTGCCCCAACAAATCGCTGTCCTTCCTCACCAGCTGCAAGGAAAAGAAAGGTCAGAGAAAAGGCCATGCAGTGAAAGGGCCAGGCTGGCAGGTGCCCTCCTGTATTGCCAGCGTCGGCCTTGGCACACTCTTCTGGGTCCTGCCACACAGGGAGGGGCCAGAGCATCAGCCACTTCTGAAAAGACCCCAGCAGCTTTTCTTCTGCCCATGAGGGAGCTACTGCACAGGAAAAATGGGGCTGGAGTGCACAGTGAAAGGAGGAGAGGCTTGAGTGGAACAGGACGGCAAGGCACAGGACTGAAAAGGAGGGAAAAGGAGGCTGTTCTGTTCATGACACCAACGTGTTTCTGCAGAAGAAAAGCAAGTCAGGGACGCCTCAGGCATTGTGAAAAGAACTCTGGTTTCCCAGAGGCCCATGCTCTTTTCCAGCCTCTCCCCTTGCAGACCCCATGACCCTGGGCAGTGCCTCACCTTAATGAGCTTCTGGTTGCTTCTCTGTAAAATGCAAGTGATAGCAATCTCCTGTAAGAGTTCTAGTGAGAACAAACGGGCAGCACACACACCGCAGGTATGGCAGGTAGGTGTGCAAAAAAGATCATGTCCTTCCCTCCCGTAGAGTGCCTGAAGAGAAAGGCACAGGGGGAGCCATCCACGAAGGAGGGCAGGCTGCATGCCAGGAAACCAGCCCGCTCTCGCCAAGGCAGCAGCATGCATGAACCGCTGTGCAGGCTGCCAGGCACAGGCACTTAAGGTCAATTTTCCCCAAGCTCAGGTCTCCCTGTACATCTCTGGCTGCAGTTTCGCATCAGAGCTTAAATTTGACAGAGGTTTAGGGCAACACATCATACAATTATCATCTGCTGCAACTGAATGTGGGGCCAAGGAGAGACAGAAAGCCAGTGTAGGGGAGCCTTGTTCATTGCAGTCAGAAAACCCTCCTCGCACCAATCACCCCAGGCACTCTGGCTACAAGCCTGTCTCCATGTGAATGCCTCTGAAGGTAAAACGCCAGTAAGAACAAAACCTATTGACTTGTCTGCAGAAAGATTTGCGGCTGTTTGCTTTCTTGTAATGTAAAAATAACAAGGTTGATGTGAACAAATAGAAAGACATAAAGTAGCCAAAAGCTGTCAATAAAAAAGACAAAGCATTGTCTGCTGAAGCTCATCCCACTCCATGGAGGACTCTCTTTAAAGCAAGTTTTGTTTTCCCCACAGCCTTAGAGAAAATGCTTCCTAAATGATTCAGAACCTTCAGGCTTTCATAGGTAAGCCTATGAATAGCTTTCTGTGATTATTTTGGACATACAAAGAATAACATGTGTTTCTGTAGTTTTCTAATTTACAAATGAAAGTTCCTAAAAACAGCATATAATTAATGTGTCATAAAAGGAAAAAATATGTACCTGAAACATAACTCTTTGTGTTTTTCTTGTAAATTATAAAAGTATATATATCAAAGCTATCTTTCTGAACTCTGCACTTTACCGTCAAATTTTGTCAGGATTAGGACTCATAAATTTAGCTGAACAAGAGAATATCACATTATATCTGCTAAACCAATAAAATTTCACTGTAACAGAAGAACCCATAAATAAGTTATTTATAAACCTAAGATACACAAAGTCTTAATTTAAGTACCAAAAACCCCCAACTTCCTACCTTCCTTTGCCTTTATTTTAGTAAAACTAAATCATTTTTTCAAAAAATGATACTATGGATTTTTGTAGGGTGAAGGGAGATAGCTGACTCTTGGGATTGACTCTGAATATCAAGTCCTGCATCTACGTCACCCTTCCCAACTCAAATGTTCAGAAGGTGATAACAAAGGGGTGAATTTCACTGAAATAAAGAAAACTTTGAATTATCCTTCTCAATCTCTTTCTGAACTGGTTCCTGAGAAAAACCTGGTTTCTTAATAATATTCACGGTCACCTAAAAGTGGATAGCAGCCAAAAGTCACTAATTTGAGGAACCCATGAGTGATTTCGTTCATTTAATGGATTTTTATTGACTCATTTAATATTAGGAATATAGGCATGATTTGTGTTCTCTAAGGGAAGCAAAGCAAACCCACACAAACTATCCCTGCCAGGACAGGTGCCAGGTGTGTGGAGGGCTGCAGCCAGCAACTGAAGAAACTGCCCCAATCTTTCTTTGTCATTCTACAGTAACCCTTTCCATGATTACTGGTACCTATGCGTTTCCGTAAAATACTTCTGCCAAATTCCTATAGCTCTTCAAATCTAATAGAATCAGGATGACACATTGATGTGACAATCTGGTAACCTGCAGTAAGGACAGGGAATATCAGGCATCACACAATAGAGAATATACCCTAGGTCTCATGTAAATTTTTCATCACAATTCAAATTTACATGAAGAAAATATTCCAAGAATTTATGTCTCCATAAGGTAAATATTGCCACTTTCAACAAACTCATCACCTCGTCCACATTCCCATGGTGGGTGCCATTTTTTCCCTCTAAACTAGTGATTTGACTTGTTCATCCTGACATAACAACTCTGCCAAGTCAAAGAAAATACACTCCGAAGGACAGTATAAAAGCATATTTCTAGTCCATCTATTCCTTTGGTTAGGAATTGCAATGCATCAATCTGTTTTTGACAGAACTTAAGTCACTTGAGTAACTGATTTTCATATTTAGCAATTTTTACCAGTTACTTTTTTGTCTACTGAAACTTCACCTTCACATTGGTGACCAACATAAAGTCATGCTGTGGACAGGTATTCCCCACCCAACCCCCCTGCACATGTGCATGGCTTCTGCCTGTTCCCACCTCCCCCAGCACAATGGGATCCTGTCCACACCTCTGCTAATCAGGCTCCCGATTTGGTAGGGGTGGATGCTATTTAGTCTGACTGTAGCACTCCTGCCTAAGGCAGAAGAATGCCCTTAACTCCCAGGAGGAGCCTGAGCTGCAGCCCCACCCTTCCTTTGCTTACCACCCTTGTTACTCACTCACTTTGCCTCTCTGTCAGTCTCTCTGGCTTCCTGCAGTCAGGACATAACCATGTGTCCCTCTCCCCCTTCCTGCCTCCACAAACGTTCACATATATAAAACATTTACACAGAATAAAACCACTTTAAAACAAAAACAAAAGCAGCTCCCCTGAAATGACAAGTCACGCTCCGCAGGGGCACACTGTCCTCAGAGAGCGTCCTGGCACGCCACATCCCACCTCGGCCTGAACTCGAAGCCAGTCCACCACCTACAGCTCACCAAGATCCTGCTCCCCACCTCTCTTTGACATGTTCTCTTTCTCTGTCGGTCCACACTAATGTGTCCTTTGCATGGCCCTCCTCCAGCACTTACTGGTCACATCACCCACTTTCCCACTTAATCGTATCTGACTCTAACATATCTTTCAACCCTGACTCTTTCTGGTCTTATTTACTACCGAGACATGCAGGGGGACCTTAGCTTGGGGAAAATTGACCTTGAGTGCCTGTGCCTTGTGGTCCAGAGAGCTATGCGTGCACACTGCTGCCTGAAGCGAGCTGGCTGGTTTCCTGGCATGCAGCCCCTCCTCCCTCGTGGGTGGCTCTCCCATGTGCCGCTCTCTTCAGGCACTCAAAGGGAGGGAAGTACATGACCTTTTTGCACACCAACCTGACATACTGTCTTGTGTGTGCTGTTCATTTATTCTCACTAAAACTCTTCCAGGTGATTGCTGTCACTTGCATTTTGCAGAGAGGCACCCTGAAGCCCATAAAGTGAGGTGCCACCCAGGGTCACCGGACCTGCAAGCAGGAGGGAAGACAGGAGCATGGGTCTCTGGAAGGCTAGGGTTCTTTCCACTGTGCCTACAGACTCCTGATAATGCATATTCCTGCAGATTCCACCGGAAACAATTTGTGAATCCATTCTCATCAAGAAAGAAGATCTCATCTCACCAGAAGACCTCACCCAATCGATCTTGGGCCCTCTCTCCCATTCTTTGTTTATTGATCCTACCCTTGAGACTGGACTTGTCTTAGTTCCTGGATCAGGCTGGAATCTCCCCTGAAAGCAGTGCCTGTCAACTGTAGACCTTGAAATTCCACTGATTCCATACTAACAACACCCTGTCACACACATCTACCCCTGGAAATGTACCCTTTTCCCCAAACCCTCTATTTAATTGAATTATAACCTCAGGCTAAACGAATGGCCAAGAAATACCATTTCCCCTGCTTGTCTTAGCATAGCCGCACCCTGCACGTCACAATGTGCTGTCCATCACCTGTTGGCCTCTTAGTTAACATCTCTGGATAGACATTTGGCCAGTTTGGCCCATCCTAACACCAAGTCCATTCTCCTAACACTGGCACCCATTAGACCAACAGTCAAGTCTGAGTAGGCTTTACCAATCCTATCTGAGGAGTAGCATAATTCTCTGATTTTGACAAGTATTAGGTAGACCGCGGGTTCCTTTGAGACAGCAATAATCTAACGCTTCTCATTGCACATGTAGTCAGTAATGACAGGTGCCATTCACTGAAAAATTCTGTTTCATGTACTATGTTAGGTGTCTTATAAACATCACCTTTTTTCATTGAGAACCCCTTTTACAAATAAGGGAAAAGAACTACAGATGCTAATTGCCTTGCCACAACCCATTTATCTAATATTTGTTTTATTCAGGATTTAAGCCTGAATTATACTGGCTCCAAAGTATGGGCTCTTTTCCCTGAACAAAGCCCTCACTTTGTAATTCTTATAAGATTGTGTAATACTATTCCAGGGTTTCTTTACTTAGCATCAATGTCCCTTAAAGAAAAAGATTCATTTGTATATGCTTATGCTTCCCTTACAATTAAGCTAAGAAATTAATGACAATTTCTGGATTAATTTACTAAGCAAAAACCATAGTGTGAATAAATTTCTAAGTTCAGCATATGGTAAAAGTATAACACATACATGTTGAATGAAATCTGAGAAATTATTGCCATTTTTTCAAATTTATATTTACAGGATGTAAGAATATCCAAGCTAAAAGTCATCTAACCCTCAAATAATAAAATTGAATATTCTCTACTGCCCAACATTCACAAATAGGCAACAGAAAAAAATACTTGAATTTTTACTTTCTATATTGAAAATAGTACCCCTCATTAATGATGGCCAAAATACTCTGGGCTTTACACACAAATCAAACACAAGAAGAATCTGCAAGGTGAAAAGAGGAAGACCTGCTGGACAGGAACCTTGGGGCCTGAGGAGTAGCAAAGCAGCGGGCTCCATAGGAGTCCCTGTCTCACATATCCCACACTGGGTCTTGGAAAAGCTAGCATCCCAAAAGCACCAATGGCCTCCAAAAATAAAAATTAAAGAACACCATGTGAATCCTGTTCTCTCTTACCACCCAACAAGGAATGGGGCAGCCAAGCAACACAGAAAACCTTAGATGATAACTACACTATTCTAGGCAAAATCTGTAGGAAATGGGATGTTGGGGCACCTATGCCCCCATCACCTCACTGGAACAACAGGAAATCTATCCATAGACCCAAGAAGCTGAGAAAATACCAAAAAGGATAGATCCAAAGAAATTCATGTCAAGACACATCATAATCAAACTTCCAAAGATTAAAAAATAAATCTTGAATGCAGTAGGAGAGACAAAACTTACCTATAAGAGGAAGCACAATTTGAATGATGGCGGATTTCTCATCAAGAACCATGGAAGCCAAGAAGAAATGACACAATATTTTCCAAGAGATACAAGAAAAGAACTGTCAACCTGAAATCATGCAAAATCGTCTTATGCAAAATCATCCTGCAAAATGAAGAGAAAATCAAGGTCCTCTGAGATGAAAAAACCTAAGATAATTTGTCACCAGCAGAACTACCTTAAAGGAATGGCTGAAGAAAGTTCTCTAAATAGAAAGGAAATGATGAAAGGGGAAACCTTGGAATGCCAAGAAGAAGAATAAAGAATAAAGTAAGTAAAAAGATGATTATTCTCCTCTTTTTAAGTTTTCTGAATTATGTTTAAAGATTGAAGCAAAAAATAATAACATTGTATGATGTGGTCCCAAAGTATGCAGAGAGAATATTTGCTTAGGATTGTCTTGGCTATTCAGGCTTTCTTTTTTTCATATTAATTTTAGAATATTTTTTCTAATTCTGTAAAAAATGTCATTGGTAGTTTGATAAAAATTGCCTTGAATTTTGGTAGTATGGCAATTCCAACAATATTGATTCTTCCTATCCATGAGCATGGAACATTTTTCCATTTGCTTATGTTGTCTCTGATTTCTTACAGCAGTGATTTGTAATTTTCATTGTAGAGATCTTTCGCCTCCCTGGTTAACTATATTCCTAGACATTTTATTATTTTTGTGGCTACCGTGAATGGGATTCCATTCTTAATGTGGCTCTCAACTTGGACATTATTGTTGTATAGAAATGATTTGTGTACATTGACTTTGTGTCCTGAAACATTGCTGAAGTTGTTTGTCAGATCTAGGAGCCTTTGGGCAGAGACTACGCGGTTTTATAGGCATAGAATTATATCATCTGTGAAGAGAGAGACTTTGACTTCCTCGCTTCCTATTTGGATGCCTTTTCTTTCTTTCTTTGGCCTGATTGCTCTGCCTAGGATTTCTAGGTCATTCTTGAATATTTACATTTTTCATGATGTGAGTCAATAAATTCCCTGTTTTCATGAGCCAGGTAAGTCTAAGGCTTCTGTGATTAGAAGTCAACAACAATGTGCTGACTAACCTAGCACAATGTGGAGCGAGAATTTTTCCACTTACTTGCTACTTTCCAAATTATCAGTGGTCCTTATTTGGTGAAGAGTAGAGGGTGGTGATGAAGCAGATACCAAGACACGGTAAAGACTTCGAGCAAAGAATAAGGTAGTTGATCAAAATATGATCCAATTTTTGAGTGTTCCCTCCTGCTGTTCTTGAAGTGAACATGTGTTCTTCATTTCCAATACACAGCTTCATTAAATTGCAATGCCAATTTAGAAGTATCCTTGTAAGAGTGGAACAATGTATTTTTTGTATAAAAAGCTATTATATTCAATCCTGTTCAGTGCCAACACCAAAGACATACTCAAACATGATTGCAATATTAATATATAAAAATTTAAACATTTTATACACAAGGAAGAAGTAATTAGAACAATACCAATGGAAAGATGGATCTGGGATGAAAATAGCAGAATGTAACAGAATTGTGCTATTAACCCTAATAAGTTGTTTCGATTTAAACTTCGTAGAATAGTGTAGAATAAAACATCTTACCATTGCATTTTCTCAGAGTTTAAATGATAAGGTCTTCTAAGTTTTATGTGTATGAATAAACTAATAAGAAACCTTGATATTTTTAGCAAGGTATACCCATTTGGAAAAACAACTGCAAATTAAAAAATACAATTGATTTCTAAGAGTCTAAGCAAGACATACATTGTCATTTGGCCTTAAACTTCTAAACCAGTCCATTGTTTTCCTATTTATCCGTGAAAATTGTTAAGTCCATATAATCACCACATGATTTATTGACAAGCTTGCTACATGATTTCACCATGGAATGTTGTAATACAAAAACAGGGAGAGAATTACAGTTTAGGATCAAGTACAATGACATAAAATAGTCAGTGTTTTAGCTTTTTAAAAATTTCAGACTGTTTAAACCTTTAAAACACATGTAATTGTCTGTAGACAACATTACTTCAAGTTGAAGGAATGTGGTAGAAGATAAAACATTTTCTGTCGTCTTAATCCTACCTAGGAAAGACTACTTGTTGTCAGGGGAGGAAGCAAATAGTGGGGACAACTGGAAGAGCAGTTGAAGACAGTATAATTCAAATATCAGGGTTCAGCATGACACCTGGGACACATATGTGTCCCTCTCATATTTCTTACTCAGTGTAATCTAAAGAAGAAAGAAGAAAATGTGTTACTCTGTTTAACCGTTTGCCACCTGTGAACACACGAGCACATACTCGTGCTTATGCACCAGCAGTAGAACATAACAATATTAGGAAGACTTTTCAGGGAATGTGTGCTGACTTTAATGAAATAAGCATGTTGGTCTTGTATTTCTACTTATCAATATGAATATCGCCTTTTCAAATAGTCACTGACCTACAAAACGGTCTTCTTCTAGTGCACATGCTCTTTTCTATGCAGAATGATAAGCACATAAACACAGAGCTGCCCTGATGGGTTGGTTCTTGAAAACACCATGTGAAGTAATCAATGCAAATTCCTTTCTGGTTGTTGGTGAGAGGCATCCATTGGCTAGAAAGATTAGCAAAAATACTTGCCAATAAAACTGAATGAAAGTCATGAACTCTAAAAGTCAATATTTAAACCAATCAAAATGAGCACCTTTATAAAAGCAACGTTTTGTTGAAATCAAGGTCCCTAGCTGATTCATACTCAGTAACTAAGAAGAATCAGGTACTTGATCATTTCTACATGTAATTGTAATGAACTGAAATTTAAACACAACCATTCCTGTTTTGTTTTGTTTTGTTTTGTTTTGTTTTTGAGACAGAGTCTTGCTCTGTCTCCCAGGTTGGAGTGCAGTGGTATGATCTGGTCTCACTGCAACCTCCGCCTCCTGAGTTCAAGCTATTCTCCTGCCTCAGCCTCCCGAGTAGCTGGGATTACAGGCATCTACCACTACATCCCACATGGCTTATTTTTGTATTTTTAATAGAGACAGTGTTTCATCATGTTGGCTACACTGGTCTCAAACTCCTGACCTCAGGTGATCCAACCACCTTGGCCTCCCAAAGTGCTGGGATTACAGGCATGAGCAACCACACCCAGACAAGACCAACCATTCCTTTTTTATAAGAACCAAATGTTTCATTAAAATTATCCAAGATTCACAAAGTTTGTTTTAATTGAGAGACTTTGCTAAATTCAAAGTAAGAAAAAGTGGTCACAATTATGATCAGACCACAGAAGCTCCACACATCTGCCTAGTATTTTAAATACTACATTGCATTTTTATTACTTAGGTTTTTTTATGTCTATTAGACTGAATTACTTTCTTTCAGGCTGTGAGGCCATTTCTAGTTTCCATGGTGCATTATATTTTAGTAATAATTTATTCATTTATTTAGCAAGTATCTTTGAGAACCTTTTTGGTGCCACACACCATTCCAAGAGTGCAAATAAGAGTAAAACATTTGTCTGTTTTTGAAGACAAGGAGAAACAACCTTAAGCAAATGTCTGCAGCCCAATGTCATAGATTGCAGAACAGTCACATGATAGCACGCAGGAGCAAACAATTCATTCTTTCTATGACATGCAGTATTACAGTATTTGAGCTGGATTCATCTCAACAGATGTACTTTAGGTATTTAGGATATGGGACATTGGTTCCAAGCAATGGAACAAAGACACAAGAATGAGATTGAAAGCGTTCACCTGCCACAGTAACTGAACACAGGGAGAATGGAAGACTTGGTGGCTGGTAAGGGTGAAACAAAAGTCCATGTCTTTTATGCTTTTTTAATGAGAGAGGAAGAGAGATAGAGAGAGAGAGAGAGAGAGAGAGATAAATAAAAATATATTTTAGCATGGTTGTCCACAAAAAAAAGAATGTGTTGACAAACAAATCTTTATGAATAGAAAATCCTTCAACTTTCCAGCAAAATCTTGGTATGAGGACATCTAACATCCCATCTCCATTTCCTGGGCAGGAAGTGACGCGGGGGTAAAGCTATTGCCAGTCAGCAGCATTTTACAGGCTCTGTCATGGTGCTTTCTTTAGCTCACTCTATTGACCTCAGGGAATTCTTTGTGTTCATAATGCTCTCTTACACCATAGAGGAAGTGCAGGATGCTGATACTCAGAGTCGTTGGGGCACATTGGGATGAACTCATTTACTTTGCACCTGCTATGCAGCAGCCACTGTGCTGTACCTAACGGTATGGGAACAGATGAAATACAGCCCTTCCCACCAGTCTATTCGAAACTCATTTCTTCCTTCCTACCAGAATCTCAGTTAGGCTCAGTCTCCCACTCATTCTGCATAAGCAAATGCATTAGAAGAAAATTGTAACCTCTTTTCACAGAGTTTTAGGGGTTGTCTTTGTATAAGAAAAAAAGTTATAAATATTAAATGAGTCTAACTGTGAACAAAAGAGCACTCAACTCTCCTGACTAAATGTATCTGAAAATTCTGTTAAGATCCAGATGGAATACTTTTGGTCAAGAAATTGCTTCATCCAGTAGCCTTCCAAAGCAAAGGCCCTACTTCTTAACATAGGAAAATAATTTTTTAAAAAAAACTTAGCAAGAAGCATTTTAACCAGTGATTATATATATTGAAATTAAAAAAAAAAAAAACAGAAAAAGTTACCTAGCCTACCATAAACACAATAGAGAGAGGCTTTGATGGTTACCCTATCGATGTCTAAGAACGGCTCACTTCATTCTTGTTTAATTAAAATTTATTTTTAAGAAAACAATTTCCCAGCATGTATTTGAGCTTCTTTTCAAGATCCACTTAAAATATTTATCTTAAGGCAACAAGTTATCAAATAATTGCATATTTCTGATTACAGAAATGATGCCTATCCTGATGAATTCAAATATAATTCAAACGTGACATATTGAAATTTCTATTGCACATAAATGCATCTATTTATCTCAAATGGCACAGAATTGGCTAAAGCAATGTTTTCCAAGTCATGAAAATTCAGTAATACCAAACTTGTGTAAAGAATGTGAAGGCCCAGCAGCTCCTGGAGCCCAAGGCCATGCAATTTTCTCTTCATTTTGCAGCAGGGAAATATTGATTATTTGCATTCCAGGACTACCTGTATCCAATTTATTTGTGGGTTTTGTGTGTGTGTGTGTGTGTGTGTGTGTGTGCATGTGGACAGTGGTAAAATTGGTTCTATATAAGAAATAAACCCACAAAACACACACATTAAAAAAAAAGGACAATTATCTTAAGGCTGAAAATCTTTTTTTTTTTTTGCCTTAAAACATATGGTATATAATAATGCTTTATCAAGTGAATATTGTGAAATAACACCAGGTGTTATTATAATCTAAAACAGAACTAAAATGAAAAACAAGAATAAGCGCAAGTCAAGTCCCCTCTTTGGGAACAGCAGCTGGGAGCTGCCAGCACGTTCTCCATATCCTCTTGGCATCACCATTCCCTGCAGCATGCCCCTTTCCTGGTGCTTCAGATGCAAGCCCTGCTGCCCAGGAACTGTTTTGGCTACTAGAGCCTTCTTGGCCTGGGCAAGATAGTCTAGAAACGCTCTGAAATCAATGCCGTGGGAGCAGCCGCCACTGACAAATAACTAATGGGAGACGGTGGCTAAATACTGCAGCTCCCTAACCCTTGGGTGGGAGAAGTCCTGGACACAATCTGCACTGTCCCAGAGTCCGAAGAATAAAGCCCTGCTGACCGCAGCAGTGCCCACCCTCCATCCTTTGTCTTACCTACCTGCCCTCCAACCAGTGCTTCCTAGGGTGACCTCCCAAAGTAAAGAGCTCCTATGCAAATTTTTATATCAATGTCTATTTCCTGAGGGCTGCAACCTGAGACAAGAATCATTGAGTAATGTACTACAAAAATCATACACTTTAGAATAAGGACAAAACTGTGGCCCCCAGCTCTGCTAGTGAGTAATAATGGAATTGTGCCACACAGTGCTCAAGAGTGCAGTTTTGAGTTGATCTTCTCAAAGAGTTTTAGGGGTCATCACTGTAACGAAAAAACAAAGTTATCCATACTAAAATCAGTACCAATGTAAATAGTTTATTTTAAATGAAAAAAGAAAGCACATGAATTTTAAATGCTTTAAAATGTTAGAAAAATCACAAATACAAATACAGAAACTAATTTTTTTTACTAATTAGGCACTTGATTCACCTCTATAATATTTTTGCTTCTATGTATTTTGGCTGAATAATGTTTGAATGTCTTTTCCTGTGAAAATAAGTTTTCAATATTTTCTATAGATAAGCACTATGTAAAGAACAAAAAGATAATTTGGTATTACGTCTGTAGACCATTAACTTTTCCTAGATTGAATACACTGTTTGTTGATAGTTTAATAACACTTGTTCCAGCTTCACATTTCATTTTTCTTAATGCCATGTAAAAGTTTAGGATTTTGGTCAAACCTAGGAAACATTTAAGTAATACTGTTTAAAACTACATCTAATGCATTAATACAATTGGGTAGGTAGGAATGCGCTGAGCATTTCCATGTTGACTAGGTGTTGATTTTGGTCAAACCTAGGAAACATTTAAAAGTTCTTTCTCTGTGTAATGCTAGTAACTGCTCTTTCTCTATAAACATAAGAATTCCTATATATTCTATTTTATACAATTTTTATAAAAGTAATATCGTTTAAAACTGCATCTAATGCATTATACAATTGGGTAGGTAGGGAGGGGCTGAGCATTTCCATGCTGATTAGGTGTTGATAAGCACTGAATCTTTCTCCTTAGAAGTTTTCACAGACACATTTCCGAGGTTTGTTTTTTTTTTTTTTTTTTTTTTTTTTCAAACCTTGTTTCTCCACTATGAACTTCATATATCTGGTGCTGGGTGGCTTGGAATATGTTTTTATTTCAAAAACATTTCTGTATGAGGAACACGGCGCAAAACACCTCTGTATGAGGAACATACTGAGGTGTTTTTACACAGTAGGCATAACTCCCTGGAAGTTATTCCTACTGTGGAAGGCCAACATCACCTTACTTCTGTACAATGAATGCAGCCACATAAATACACCTCGCTAAACTCAAACAAAACCTATCCCCAAACCAACCTCAAAGCCAAATCTGTAACAGGTCCTCAGCCATTCCAGTGCAAACCGGCCCAAGAGGGGCAACCCAAAGGAAGCTGGAGTCCAAAAAGACATAGGTCTTCTATGAAGAGGCACAGTTTCTTTGAGAATTTCACACAGTCCACATATGGGGTCCTTCTGAGAGCCTTGGAAGGGTTCCACATAATGAGGGACCCTAAAGCTTAATTTCATGGCAAATCCTGTGATAGCCATCGGTAAAATGAAAAAGACGGTGCCTATCCATGAGGATATAGGGAAAGCAAATGGCACAGACAGAAGACTCGATGGAATGATTTCATGAAATACTTTTTAATAAAGGAACTGGATATGGAGGTGTTACAGAAGTTTAGGAACAAGAAAAGTTAAGGTTGGGCACTAAGGGCCTACCAACACTGGGAAGATGGACAGGGAAGGGGGAGGGAGCACAGAGGGAAACACTGCAGGAAGGCAACTGGACAGAGGCTGAGGACACTGGTAATGCACACGCTGCCAGAACCACGTGGCCTCTGCCTGTGACTGTGGCCGGAGCCTTCATCAAAAGAAGGCAGCAGAACTCAGACAAGAGGGCCTGAACAATGCATTTACAGAGGCCACCTTCCTGGACGTGGAACAGGGTAGGGTGGGGCACAGCATGGATCTGAGGGGTCAAAATTAAAGTAGCTCATACAGCACAAGTAACTTCACAGGGTAATACTAAGTCCATATGCATACATATACATATATAAACAGCACAGAGTCAGGCACATATAATGATGTCGATTTTGTCATTTTGGGACAAGATACCAGTGTATGAGTTCTTCAGCGACTTTAGAACAACAAACAACCCAACCACAGCATTTGGTGGTGAGAGAAATCTAATCAGATTGTGCCAGAAGACAAGTAAGACATGTTTCTAATTCCTGTTGTTTTCAGCAAATCTCTGCTCAATACTGCACTCCCCAGTGAAGGCTGAATTTACAGAGTGCTAAGCCTTCTCCAGCGACTGGATTTTCACTATCTAAGCATGATAGGCAGCTCCTTGGAACACAGCAGGGATTCCTGGTATAGATTTGGAAAGTGAGGATGCATGAAGGACCAGACACTCGAGCCAGAAAGAACATATCAAGGCCAGGGTGACCAAGAAACACCCAGGACAGTGGAGAGGAAAGGTACTCAGACCCTAACAAGATAAGGGGTATGTGAGGGAGAAAGCGTTTCCTCTCCTGGCTGCAGTACGCTCATCTGTGACGTGGAGTGCCAAGGCAAGAACATGGATCTTGAACTGTCGGCCACACAGCCCTCAGCTCACCTTGCCTCAGAGCTCTGGGGATCTTCTTCTTCATTTGGAGTATCTCTGCTTTCATTCATCCATGCCAACGTCACCAAAAAAGAGTCCACAGTCAAAAGACAAGTTTGGAAATTCAGCAGAATCCCAATGGTTTTCTCTTGCTTCAAAACAACAGAATGTCAAGTCGCAACATTTTTCAAAAAGCCATTTTTTCATGGCCCAACATTTCATCTTGATCTACATTGCAGCTAAGTGACAGATAGCTTACTCTTTATTTCAAATGAATGGATATTTATTACATGTTCACACTCTGCAAAGCACAGATAGAGGGATATGACTTCTTAGACTCATTCCAGTTAAACAGTACGAAGGAAAAAAGACAGGCATAGAAATTCTACATTCTACCCAGAATTCAAACAATTTACAAACAACTGCATTAACTTATAGATCATTTCTCATATTATAGAAAAATAAATATATTCAGTTCTATTATTTAAAAGTTTGGGAGAACTCAGTAATGTTTACATAGGTAAAGATTATAAAACACATATTTTTTTCTGAATTCTTTAGGAAATAACTATCTTCTTTCTCAGGGCAGAGCCTATGTCTCCCACCATGTAATTAAAATAACTGACCTGTTTAAACACAGCCTGGCTGTACTAGTTAATCCCTACGCTAAGAAACGTCCTCCAGAAACATGACTACACAGTGAACCAAGGGGGCAGAAGGGACCACAGCAGGCGGACTTTTGGTTTCAGGAGAAACAGATAGCAACAAAACCCTGAAAATTAGTCATATAAAATGTTCTTGAACTATTAGGTTGGTACAAAAGTTATTATGGTTTTTGCCATTACTTTTAATGGCAAAAATCACAATTACTTTTGCACCAACATAATACATGTGACTTGGCATTAACTGCTTTACAAAATTTGTGTTAAATTGTTCTGTGAAGAACTAACTTGCATTTTAAAAGCTTGGAGGAAAAAAAATGTATCAGCCATTATAAAAAAAAAAAGTGATGTATCAAAAAATAACCAACCGCAATAGTTAAGACCAAAGGCAATTTTGAAAATGACTGTCAAATAACGTCTGGCAGAAACCTCTTCTAAAATACAGGCTGAGCATGTAAGCCTGTCTTTTAATGCCCTGGCTTTGTTGAGGCATGAAATAATGCCAATAGTTGAGTTCCGTGTGTGATAAAATTTTATAGGGACTAAAATGGGAATGGTGCCTCTAATTATCTCTTTCTGTATTGGTAATCAAGATCAAGTTCATGAAACACTAGTTGACTGGTTTCAAATTTAACCCTTTCTCTCTCCTTCACCCTGGCCACTGTCTCAAGCTGCTTATTCTTAACAAGGCAACCACCCAGCCTCCCCTATTTCTGGACTTTTCCCTTGACCAAATGGGTCCCACTGTGGTGGCATTCTGGAGGCTAAGAGCATGTGCTCCTTCCTCACGTCGTACTGTTTGACAAACACATCCCAGCCAGCCCTGCGAGATGCCCATCAGTGCTGGGATGCTAACTGCAGATGTTCTGACAGCTCTTTTCCATCCCATTGGCCACACAAATCTCCGTGTGATTCCTGTGTTGTCTTTGCCATCTTGCAGTCAGTGCATGTGACCTATTTTGATTTTTATTCTGAGGTCAGGGAATTAAAATTCCTTTTTGAAAGATGCCACATTTTTTTTCTGTTTTCCTCAAATTCCAACATGACTATATCTTGTTATTTCTTAGTCTGTGTATATACATACATATCACAAACCTGCCAAATGAAAACAATTTACAAAACTTCAGATTTGGTCACATTGAATGGACAATAGAGAAATGATATTTATAACTATTTTCTAAATTATAAAAACAAAATTCTGTCCTTTTGCATAGGTTATCTCTATTATTATGAGTATTAAAATTATCTGTGTTTATAGATCAGTTATCTTCAATTGTAATCTTATTTTACAAAGAGGGTAACTGTAACTTAAAGAAGTCATCAACCTGGCTTCAGGTCATACAATACTAATAAGAAAAATTTGTGTTCCAACTTAAGCTAACAAAATTAAAATGTCTGCGTGTTTTCAACTAGTAAAATAACATACATAGAATTTCAGTAGAAAACAATTAAAAGAAGTGTGTCTCATGCTTTCACAACACAGAAATACTTAAAATACTACCACTGTGGAGGCCATTCCCAGCTAAAGCATTTTAGCTGAAACCAGCGAAGATACATGAACTGCATGAAAAGGAGCTTTGAATGGTACTGAGGTCAAAATATTCCCTGACCCTGAATACCAGCCATTTGTAGACAATTCTGTTAGGAGGTTGTGGGACCTCATGGATCACACTGGCTTTCTCCCAGCAGAGGTGTCTTTTCAGGTAAACACAGTGGATATTATTCCATCCATTCTCTTTGAACACAGGTGTCCTGCTGGCTATTAGGCCCTGAAGGCTGGATAAATGGTATTCCTATTGATATTAACCAGACCCTTTCTGTGGAACATCTTTGAAATGCAGCATATTAAGGTACTTACCTTTTCTGGAGGAAGACAGAAAGACCTAGCTTCAAACCAACACTTCCCAATTCTAGCTGTTCTACCACATAAGATTTATTCTAGAGTTAATGTTATCATCTGTAAATTGAGGGAATGAATAGGCATAACGCCCATGAAAATGAAATAGGTCGTGTAAAGCTGTTAGCGCAGGGGATGGCACTGTTACCTTCACTGTTGGAGTGGAAACCTCCCACCTGGCCCTGTGCCTGCCTCAGCCTTGCTTCCTGTACTAGCTTCTCACCTTGGCAAACATATAGGTACCCTACGAGTTTAGGGTTTATTTTGTCAACAAATTGATAAATGCCATAAACTAAAATATGTTTCTTAAAAACATCTCCAATATATACTTCAGATTCATTTATTAGATGCTAAAAAGACAGATTTCAGTGCTGAGAGTATGTTGGCTGCTCCCCACATGACTAAGATCCTGTAAATGGATTTGAAACACTTCATTATTTCAGAAACCAAGGACTTGATTAATATCTCTCAGAATCTTCACATACAGCCAGAACTCAGGCATGCTAAATACTAGTTGGAAACACGGGAAATATTAAGTATAGACACCTGTTGGTTGAAAGACTAGAGTCAGGCTAGCTCCTGGAGACACTAAAGTGCCATCTGAAACTCCAAGTCCCTGAAGTACTGGGATGAAGCAACAGAAACATCCCCAGCCTGGGAGATCTCATCACTTTCACAGTGACTTCTGTCTGTAGCCCCTTTTCATTCTCAGAGTCCCTACTAGAGATGTTTGTTGAGGCATAGACAAAACAGACAGGGAGTGCTCTTATCTGTTAAGAATTATCACATTTAGATCACAATATCACTGAAAGCCCAAATTTTCTAGGAAGGGAGTAAAATAAACATTTTCTGCTCATTAAAACTCCCCAAATATGTTTCCTTAAAACAAAAGTGAATAAATAGAGGCAGCCAGCTGAACTGCTTTCTTCAATGGCAGATGTAGAAATTTTCTTCCAGAGCAACTCTTTGTAGAGATGATCTCAATATCTTTCTGGTAAGTCTAAAGAAGGACTCAAGATATTGATTTAGGGCCAAGAGAGGGTGAGTAACTTTGCAGAAAGATCAATTAACAAAAAAGTAATTTGATCCTGAAGACTTCTGTATTGGTGCAGAGTTTATGGGAAACATTCTGGTGTTATTGAAAGACAAAAAGGCTGGGGGCAATAAAACCTGATTCTTTATTACCCGTTTTCTCCAAGCTGTGTGATATTGAACAAATCAATGAACAAGCCTGGACCTCAGTTCCTCCTGTATAAAACTGAACTTTTATTCATTGTTCCCCCTGACTCAGAGACTTATGCAATAATAATCTAATATTGCCCATAACAAACTTTGAAAAGTATAAAGCACTGAGAGACTTATGCAATAATAATCTAATATTATACATAACGATCTTGGAAAAGTACAAAGCTGTTGTTATTAGTTTTTATTAATATCACTGTTATTATTGTTGTATCTTAAATGAAATTACATTAAACAAAACATTACACAGAGATTGTAATTAATATAGGGAAAATATCAGCTCTTATATCTCATCGAGGAAACACATTGATTATTTTAAAATTCAACCAATGAACAATTTTTCCAGGCATAAGTTATTTTGAAAATTATAAACACATATAGTATTTATGATAAACATGATGACCTACTCCAGGAAACAACATAATCTTGCTGTATCAAGAACTGTAGTGTGAAAATATACCACCACTTTCCTCTCCTCTGAATAGGTCCTAAACTACTAAGAATGAACTTTGATTCTAGAATAATACTTTTATATAAGAAGAAGAACCCTTATAATATATCATTATCAACTTATGTTCATGCAGTGGTATTTCTTTTTAATTGGAGACTTGAACATAAACGTAACTACAGAATATATTTGGTGAAGAAAGAACTAATTGCTTTGAGATAAGTAACTAACCAAAGGTACTGGGGCCCAAAAAACCTTCCTGCATGCCACATGTGTAATAATTATGATCACTACTGTGTAAACAGAAATCAATTATGTTATGAGGAGCAAATAGAGAAGTAATTAATGAATCACAAGATCAGACAAATCATATTAGTCCAACCACACAACAGCCTCTTCCCAGCCCTCATCCCAAACTCTGCTGCATGACTCCAAGAAGAGAAAATGGTCACCTCCAGGAATCCCACATTTTATTTTCTCACAGCAATGGGATTTCAAAGAGAATCCATCCTGCCTTGACCTGAAATCTGTCTTCTAGCACCTTCGCATCATGGGAAGCCATGCATAGAGAGCCCTAGCCCCTTTGCCATGTGAGCATCTCACACCTTTACAGGCAGGCGCTCACAGTTCCCTGGATTTCTGCTACTCACAGCCAATATCACTGATGTTTTCAAGCATTCCTTAAATAGTTTCAAATGAATTGCTTTTACCCCCTTCTCCCTAAATGATTTTTTTACATCTCAATTTTTTTAATGGCCTAAAATGCATGCTTCCCAATCAGATGTTGAAGGTCAAAGCAAGGTGAAAGATACTGACGATACAGAGGGAAAAAGGAGATAAATTCTATTCTTAAAACAAGATAAGGGCATTTAGAGATCTATGAAAACAATGAGGACTTCACGGATTAATATTTCTGTGGAACGTGACCCATTCAGAAACAAAGTCATGATACCAGCTGTTTTCTCCCTAGAGACATTTGCCAGTCTGAGTATGGCTAGTGTTTCTGGTTCGGCCCAGGCAGAAGGCTGTTTTCAAGGGAAAGAGTAAACAGACAGGAGTTTCATGACCAAGCAGGTCTATAATAACAAATTGGAAAGCTTCAAATATGCAACTGGTTTTCACAACGGGACATGTGCTGTATCCTGAGGCTGCACAGGGGCTGAAGGGCTAGGTAGGGAGCTTCTGAAACAACCTGAGATTTCCCATGCTCTCACAGCACCGGACACCACGAGGCTCCAGGGGAAGTTCTGAACATAAAACGCCTGTGAGGCAAAAGCCCTAAAGGGGCACTGAATTAACAGGAAAGATCCATAGCCAAGACTAAACTGGAGCACCTGATGCTCACGGATGTCCAGAGAGTGGGAATCCAGGAGCCAGCAGTGGCCTACGGCAAAGGCTGTTTCTGGAGGCGAGAGGAACCAGGCAAGAACCAGGGCTCTCTTGGCAACAGACATGTCTTTACCAAGACATTTACCAAACTAGATGCTGTTGGTGACACACACACAAAAAAAACTCATCTGTGAAAAAAATAACTGATTCTCTTTCAGATTGGGGCCTGGGATGATCAACACTGGCCAGGCTGTCCGTTGAAAAGCTGGAACATCATGCCTCAGAAACAGAGAGACCCAGAGTCTTCAGAAAACCAAAACCCAGCCTTGACTAACTAATTCCCCGAGTTGATGAGGTGACTAGGCCCCATGATGATATCTGCCAAACATGTGGTTAAATTTCACCATCACCAGAGCTTCCATGGGTCTCTGATGCATTGTCCAATCCAAAATATAACTAGAAATGACTAAACATGCAAAGAGGTGACTATATGACAAAAAGAAAACGAGGAAGAAAAATGAAACAACTGAAGCGTTTCTCAACATGATCAATATAATGTAATTAGTAACAGAATAAAAATAACGGTGAATAATATATTCAATAATATTGCAAAAGATAAAGATGTAATAGATGCTCAATGATAACCACATAATTGAAATCTGTATAAAATATTTAAATGATCATCTCAATCCAGCAAATATATCTAAAAGGCACAACCTCAGTGAATGAATGTAATAGCATATTAAATACAATAGAGAAAAATGAGACCTGGAAGTCAGGTAAGTATTAAGGACCCAAACTGAACACCAAAGAAATTATAGAAGTGAAATAAAGCATGCAGAAGTTAGGATAATAAAGTGTGGAACATATCCAAAGTGAAGTTGGAGTCTCAGTGAGAGAGAACAGAGAGAATGGCCAAAAGAAACAGCAGTGAGATAAAGATCAAAGATGTTTTAAAACTGATGAAAAACATCAAAATAGAGTTTAAGAGCCTCTATAGGAAAAACACAGAGAAATAACACTTGACCTCATCAGTGTAAAACTATTTAAAATCTGATATGGTTTGGCTGTGTCCCAACCCAAATCTCACCTTGAATTGTAGCTCCCATAATTCCCTCCCCATAGAGGGACCCAGTGGAAGGTAACTGAGTCATGGGGGTGGGGCTTTCCCATGCTCTTCTCATGACAGTGAATGAATCTCAGGAGAACTGGTGGTTTTATAAAGGGGAGTCCCTTTGAACACTCCCTCTCTTGCCTGCCACCACATAAGATGTCCCTTTACTCTTTCTTCGTCTTCTGGCATAACAGTGAGGCCTCCCCAACCCTGTGGAACTGTGAGTCCAATAAACCTCTTTCCTTTATAAATTACCCAATCTCGAGTATGTCTTCATTATCAGGGTGAAAATAGACTAATGCAAAATCAGAAGTAAAATCTTAAAATTTCAAGTGTAAAAATGCTCAGGTCTTTAAAAGAGCAGCAGCAGGATTCACAATGGACTTCTCAAAGAAAAATATTATAAGCCTAAAGACAAAGGAAGAATATCTTTAAAGTGTACAGGTCTTTGTGTGGACATAGGTCTTCATTTCTCTTGCATAATGATATGGTTTGGCTCTGTGTCCCCACCCAAATCTCATGTTGAATTGTAATCCCCAGTGTTGGAGGTAGCGCATGGTGGGGGATGACTGCATTATGGGACAGTTTCTCATGAATGATTTAACACCAGCCCCTTTATGTCATTCTCCTGATAGTGAGTTCTTGTGAGATCTTGTTTAAAAGTGTGTGGCACCTTCCGCATCTCTCTTCTCCAACTCCAGCAATGTAAGACCTATCTGCTTCCCCTTCACCTTCTGCCATGATTGAAAATTTTCCTGAGGCCTCCCCTCTGAAACTGTCATGCTTCTTGTACAGCCTGTGAGTCAATTAAACCTCTTTTCTTTAAAATTACTGCTGTAAATACCAGTGCAAGAACAGACTATAACACAGGTAAATATCTAGAAATACAACTGCTTGGCTAAATGAAGTGTTGGATTAACTTTGCAAGAAACTGCCAAACTGCATATATTTCTATTCCATGACTCAGCCATTTTACTGAGATACAACTAACAGAATTGTGTACATTTGCTTGCCAGAAGGCAGGCACAAGAGCAGTTATAGGTTTACTACTTTTAGTAGTTCTAAACTGGAAACATTTCAATGCTAATCAATAGTAAAATAGAAAACTAAGTGTTAGGAAGTTTACCTAATAGACTATTTTAGATGTACAACAATGCCAATAAATGATCTGTAACTCATTTATACACAACAATACACAACAATACGGAAAAATATCACTAACATGTTCACTATAGAGGCCAAACACAAAATAACACATAATGTAGGATTCCATTTCTATAATGCTCAGAAACAGAGAAGCTAACTAATGCTATCAGAATCCAGGAGGATGGCAGATGTCGGCAGGGGCAGGCAAAAGCATCAGGTTTGTTTATTATCTAGGTGCTGGCTACATGATAGCAGCCCATCTCCTAAAGGAAATGTCACAGGAGCTAAGATTCAAGATGCAAATGGAGTGAGGAGGATATTCCTGACCAAGAGAGCAGCATGTACCATATATGAAGGAAGGCAGCAAAGGGTGATGGCCTTGAGAAGGTGCAAGGAGGAAGCAGGAGGGCAGTGGAGAGGCGGGCAGGGTAGGAGGGAATCAAGTTGATTGACAGACAGAGACTGACCCTTTGTCCCTGGTCAGTAGATGCTGCTGCTTCAAAAACCAGTGTGGAGTATGGAAGGAAGAGAACAAACTTAATAGGAAAGAAAACTCAAGGCACTGCATAATAATCAAGATGTATCTTCTAATAATTTAACGAATTATCTTTCTCATTAGAATACAACTTTCTCTTTAGTCTATGGACTGTCTCTTTCGGTTATCTATATTTCAGTATAATATTCTGCACACTGTAAACACAAGATGAACACTTAACACCTCACTGACATTGAATTAGAGCTGGACATCGGTTTTGCAAAATACACTGTGATTATTACATATGCTGATGCTGATTCGATTCACGCTCTTTTCCTGCCTGAGACACCTTCTCCACCTCACTACAGCCTACCTGCCTGAGAAGTGTCTACTCAACCTTCAAATTCCAAGAAATGCACAGTGCTTTGTCTCTCACTTTCTCGTAATGCCTTGCTCGCCCTTCGGTGGGACATCTACCATGTTGTAGTGTTTTCTTAATCAATTCATTCCTAAGCATCGTGGCTCATTCATGTTTCTAGATTATGGGCCTACCAAGGTGTCTGCTATTAAATAGAAGCAGCTCAATAAACATCTGGAAAGAAGTGTTGCAATCTCTTTTTCAGTTGCTGGCAAGAGAGTGAGTGATATTTATTCTCGAATCTTAAGAGGAATTATAAATTAAATATCCAGAGACAAATTCGATGACTTTTTGTCCTATCAAATCAGATGTTTGTGTAATAGTAGGAAATAAACTTTAGTCATCACTCTATAAACCTGAAGTCATGCGTGGAAACATTAATTTCAAATTTACAATAAAATTGGAGATGATTATGGTATTTTAGGCTTGATCATTTGCCCCATAAAGGAAGCTTTGAAAGGGCTCCTTCTGATAACTTTTCTGTTTGCTGTTAGCTTTAAGTATTTTTTTATTCCTTTATGATGAGGCTGGCTAGGATCCAGTGATTATCATTTATCATGGAGAATTGAAAAGAAGAGACATTGAGAATTTTCACTAGTTATGCTTATAACCAAGATGATTATTATAATCCTCAGAGGGAGAGAATAATTTTTACCAGCAAGCAGCCAGGTGCTAGAACAGTGTTTGCAGCACGTATGAATCAGCTTCACACTACTGAGCTTACCACATACTGGCGCATTCAAACAGCGTCTTAACAAGAATAATTTATTTAAAGAGTGGATCATCAGCTTAATACAAAAATGCTGTCACAAAAGTGTTTAGGCTTAAAATCGGGAAATTCTTTTTGTTCTCCAAACCATACAGGAAATCATTTAAGAAAACAACGGATCCATTAAAGAATAGAAAGTTACTTACAGTTAATTATTCCTGTAATTAACCATGACTTTTCTGTAAGATTGGGACTCCTTTCTGCATGTTAAAAATTATTTCCCTTGTCACACCAATTGTAAAAGATTCATCTCTGTATTTCTAAGTTAATTATAAGAATTGAGTTATAAATTTCAAAGCTACCTACTTGTGTAGTTACCTGTAATAATTTTTAAACTTTTTGTTGCAGGTACTTTTTTAAAAATCTCACCTAGTTTCAGCTGGCTTTTAATTATGCTCACAAACTACGTATTTTTCCAGTTTAGTCTTGGATTTGTGCTTTTCCCTTTTTAATGACCACCACATGTGGCACTTTTCATGCAACCTACTGGGCTCTGGAAGCATCTTGACAGTGTTAATACTGATTCTATTAAAAGAACAGCATTTGAGACCACAAAAGGGAAAAAATCTCCTCCTGTGAAAAGAAAAAGTAGTTTGTATTTTGATGAGGGATGACTAAATAAACTATTATAACAGAAATAGCTTTTATGGTCCTAAAGCCAGAAAAGCTACAAAGGCTCTGAATGTCAGACACACTCATAATCAACCTATAAGTGGAATGGTGTCAGGAAAATAAAAATACAATTAAAATTTTGTCACCAGAATCTAGTCCATAATTAAACTGATGGATGTCTATATTTGCCTCTTTTCTCTCCAAATAATGCATCGATATTTTATTATTTTGTTAGGTACCTTATAAATATACCTGATAACTTGTAAAACCACAATACACTCTTTCTATAGACAACTTTTGACCCTGATCACTTAAGCTTTAAAGATTTAAGCCATTATTTACAGTCTATATTTTTCATCACTTAAGTCTCAACCTACCAGCTAGTCTAGTAATTTATCATCAAAAAATAATTTCTTAAAATATCATGTATGATTTTAATTGAAAATCACTTGTATATCAAATAAAATGTACTTTCTCAGAGACAAGTAAGTTACATATAGAAAGGAATAGAAATAGCTTTAATTTAGTAGCTACCTGAAGTATCAAATATTATAATAGATTGAAATATATGCTCTATTGTATAATCTTTACAACAATGTGAGAGCATATATTATTCTTTCCCTTCACATACGGGAAACTAAAGTTCCAAACTGTTAAGTGCTTTGCCCAAGGCTTTAGGTTTTAGGTAGATCCAGAACTAGAGAGTTTCTTTTTTTTTTTTAATTTTATTTTATTAATGTTTTTATTTCAATAGCTTTAGGGGTACATGTGGTTTTTGGTCACATAGATGAATTGCACAGTGGTGAAGTCTAGGAGTTTCTACATATTCTAACTCTAATTTTTTTTTCACTCCAGAAACTTGTTTGCTAGTATAAATGCAGAATTATTTTAAAAAGCTTTATTTGGAAAGCATAATAAAAAATGTCGTGAATTAATATTTACCAATACTCCAAGAAAAACAGTAATAAAATATTTAGAAAGCTTCTCCCATCATTTCCTTTGGCTTTTTAACTCTGCCAGATGGTTGAGAATACATGCTGTTGATGATTAACCAGATGAACCACCCTCTTCTTACTAGTTCTGCAAGATTTAATATTATCTGTGGTCTCCAGCACTCTAAAGTAATCAACTAGCTGTTAGGAAAATCATGGTATTTCAGAAAATGTTTCTTTGTGACAAGCAAATAAGCCAAAAGGATAAAAAGAAAATATGATGTTCCAATTTGGGAAAATAATGCAATGAGTACTGCATCTGATGCACCATTTAAGAAAGAGAGAAAATAGGAATGCTCATTTCTAACTGTCCTCACTTCAACAGCTTCCCAAATATTCTTCTATTTTTTCTTTTTAAGTAATTACCACATGATCATATTTGCTGAATTATGAAGAAACCAGCACATTATTTTCCCACCAGAATGTTTTTGTTTGTTTGCTTTGCTTACACTCCATTTACAAAACTGCTTATCATTTGGGGGACATTAGACTAATTGCTTAATTATTTTCAATCTTCTGTTTTCTCATTGGTAGAATCCAAGCTAGGACAATGATGACAATGATTCTGATGACGATGACAATGTCCCCTGCTTCATGGAGGCGGCTGTGAAGATGAAACTGGGTGTGTACATCCCTTAGCATGTGAGCTGGCACAAATGACTTCTCCATCGTGTGTTACAGGAGGCAGAAAAAGGGAAGTATTCTTAAAATGATTGTTACAAAGATAATTTTAAAAATTGTTGCTTCATCATGCAATAATTTTGTATGTGTGTCTTAAATATTTGGTAATGCTTCAGATGGTATCTTCTTAACATCAAAGGAAATATCTGGAAAAATCTCCAAGAAGCTTCTAAATTTTAATTTTTCCAAAAATTTTGACTGAGAGTTCAAAGGTCACAACATTTTAATTGATTACCTTCAATAGCTACATGAAGTTTTAATTTTTACCTAGTTTTAGAAAAGCCTTATCAAGTCTGAAGGGTAGGAGGGGTTTATAATGCCAGGGGGACTGATTCCTTTGCTGAAGATAGATTCATAGCAGGACCTGTCTGATGAAAACCCAGGATTATGATGATGAAGGATCACTGTGGAAGTTCTCTGTTCATCTGACCAGACATTACCTCCATGTCCTAACACATCTACAAGGAACAGATAACTCCATACATTCTCGTGCCTATATAGGGTTATTCTAAATTATAATACAGACCACAATAAAGTTTCATTTTTATTTTAATACTAATTACTCTTTACTATTATCTTATCTAGCAACTAAATACAGCTTTCAGTTATTGAGCTCAAATCCCAGATGTGACAATTATTAATTTTACTCAGAAATTGTCAACTAAAGGAAAAATGTATATCATTTATCTCTAATGTGTATTATCTCTAAATAAAGTCAAGTAATTCAGAGACACTCGTTCGCTTTTGTACTACAAGACAAGAAGCAAATATATATATATATATTTTTTCTTGGCTTTATCTGTGGCAAAACTTGTATAAGCTGATATAAAAATGAATTTGCATTCTAACAGAACTCAAGCACATTTACCAATAAACATATATTGAAGCTTTTACAAGAAGCAGCCAATCATGGAGAATTATCCTGCAAGGTCTAGAAAGTCAAAATTGACCTAAATTTATGTTTTTATGAAACAGGAATGCTCTCATAAAGTTTTTAGTTCATTTTCGGGCATTGGGTTTGGTTTTTGGTGCATATGTGTGTATGTGTATGTGGTCAGTCTCCACCTGAAGGGAAAGAGGAATTCTGCAGGTGAGTTTCCTAAAAGTGAAATCCAAATATAGAGAAACACCAAAGCATGTAAAAACCATCTCAAACTTTGCAGCTACAATTTGAAAAGTCATCAAACACTATTTGGAGCTGTAGGACTTTGGGAAAGCCATGCCATCCACACTTTAGCCTCTGTAAATTTGGAATCCTAAATTTACAGAGGCTAAAGTCTACTTTAATTACTTTGACATAGAAATGGGAAGAATATTTTTTAATAATAATAGCTCCTAGAGGCCGGTCACAGTGGCTCATGTCGGTAATGCCAGCACTTTGGGAGTCCAAGGTAGGCAGATCACTTGAGACCAGGTGTTAGAGATCAGACTTGCCAGCATGGTAAAACGTTGTCTCTACTAAAATTACAAAAAATTAGCCAGGCACGGTGACAGGTGCCTGTAACCACAGCTACTCAGGAGGCTGAGGCAGGAGAATCACTTGAACCTAGGAGACGAAGGTTGCAGTGAGCTGAGAGAGCTGAGATTGTGCCACTGCACTCCAGCCTGGGTGACAGAGCAAGATTCTGTCTCCAAAAAAAAAAAAGAAAGAAAAAGCTCCTAGAAATACACCCCTGTAAACCAGAACTATCCTCAAATTAAAGTTCCGTTCCCAATATCTTACAGCTGGAGACAGTCAGTACCACCTTCAAATGGCACATCACTATCATATTTGAAAAATAAGGAATAGGAGATCAATACAGGCTAAGGGTCTATACCACTTCAGGCATTGAACAAAGGGCTTTACTTTTTCTGTCTACATGTAATCTTTCTACTAGGCCATTACCTCCTTTGAGAGGGAATAAATTGAAGTCCAGGGAGGTTAGCTAATTTCCTCAAAGTCGCCTGTCTAATGACTGTACACACACTCTGATTTCACTTTATGTTCTACATGGACTTTACAACAAAGTTCGTCATAGGAAGTATCTCAACAATAATGGAGAAAGGGTAATATGTTTAGACAGAGCTCTCCTCTCAGAAATATATATTCTAACAACAAATGAAAAACAGAAATAGGGTAATGAGTAGCAAGAAATGTTTATCTCATCAAAAGTCGGGTTAGAGAAAACCACGAAAAATTTGTGATCTGTGTTGTAAGGTCCTTTCTGGCTCTACAGATATCACTGCTCCAAGTTTCCTGGTGTTCAGCACAGATAAGTATAAGAATTATGCAATGCTCCAGTGACTCCCAGGAAAGAATGCCCTAAACTCAAAAGAAGGCAAGGTTGGAATTCCAGCAGCGGTAAAATCATGCACAGCAAGGTGGTAGGAAATAAGATTAAAAAGCTGAGATGCACTAAAGATGTAATATCACATTTTAAAATAGTACATTGGGTGCCAAAAGCCCAGGCGTCAAGGTAGGAAGTGAGACAGTCTCAGGGCAAGAACAGAGGCTCTCACTTGGGGTATGGTTAGTGGCCATGAAACATTTAACATGCTCACAACTGGGCTCACTTAAGGAATGGCAGCCCAGCAGCTGGAGGTGAGGAGCCTGCTGTTGCTGGATCACTTCCTGTGAGGCAGCGGTTCTCAAAGTGCCATTCCTTGAACCAGAGCCTCAGCATCCCTGGGGAACTTGTCAGAAATGCAAATTCTCACAGACCTACTGAGTCAGAAACCCTGAACGTGAAACCTAGCAACCTGTGTGGTAACAAGCACCCCAGGCGGTTCTGTTGTACACTAACATTGAGAATCACCAGAGTGTGGAAAGCTGCAATCCTAAAATGTTTTAACAGCTCCATGCAGTCTAAAAGACAAAGTCCAAGCTCCCTATCATGGTGTATAAAGAATGACTCTCCATGACTTGGTTCTGCTGTAGGCTCCAGCCCAACTTGTGCTTTCTCTCTACTTAACAATTTGCCCTTGAGTTGTTTTAAACCATTGCAATTCCCTATATTCACATGATTAGTTTCCAGTGTATGTTGTTGCGCATACTATTCTTTCTGTCTGCATTGTTCTCTCCTCCTTCGTCTTTCTTACTTAACTCTTACCCACTGTTAAAAGTTTTAGGCAGCTGTCATCTCAGAAGGCGAACTCCGTTCTCTTTTCCTACACTAAGCCCGATATGGGACCCTCTCCCTTGACTTCATCATGCTCAGTCTGTATTTAAAAACTCAGAAAATTATCCTCCCAAACCATTGAACACCGTAAGGTGCAGGACCTTGTTTATATTTTTATCTGCATGCTCTATCAAAATGGCTGGCACACCATCGACACCTTAATAATTAAACTGATCTCCTGCCATCATTTACATATCCACTGAGTCGAGGATTTAAAAATCATATGTAAAAATTGGCATCTCAGTGATATATTTCATATAAAAAAACCCTTAGAATAGACACTGCCATTCAATAAACATTAGCTATTAGTTGAAGATTTTAAAATTCATATATAAAAATTGGCACGTCAGTGATACATTTTACATAAAACCCATAAAATAGACACTGCAATTCAATAAACATTAGCTAATATTACAGAATTAAAAATGTTGAGGTTCAAATGACACTATCAAAAACATGAAAAGACAAACCACAGAATATGAGAAATATTTGCAAATCATATACCTGATAAGGGACTGGTTACCAGAAAATATGAATAACTTTCACAACAACAAAAACACAACCCAATTAACCAATGATTTAATAGGCGTGTATTCAACGCAAATACACTAATGCACAATCAGCACATGAAAAGGTGCTCAGCATCATTAGTTGCTGGAGAAATACAAATCAAACACCTACTAAAATGGATATAATCAAATGATAGACAATAATGAACACTGCCCAAGACATGTACAAATTGAAATCTTCATACTTTTCTGGCTGAATGCAAAATAGGGGTAGGCATTTTGGAAACAGTTTGCCAGTTCCTTAAAAAAATAAACATAATATTACCATCTGACCAAGCAATTTCATTCCTAAGTATGAATGGAATTGAAAACAAATGTCCACACAGAAATGGTACATAAAATTTCCTAGCAGCATTATTCATAACAGCCCAGAAGAAGAAATAACTCAAATGTCCATCAATTCATGAATGCCTACAAATAAAATAAGAGTATATCCGTTGAATTGAATGTTATTGAGTCTTAAAAAAAAGGCAATAGTAGTAGCACTTGCTACAACACGAATGAAACTTGAAAACACACTAAATGAAATAGCCAGGCACAAAAGACCACAGACTTTATGATTCCATTTATATGAAATTTCCAGAATAGATAAACTGATAAAAACAGAATTTAGATGAGTGGTTGCCTGTGGCTGAGACTGAGGTAGGAAGAGAAAGTGGCTGCTAATGGTATAGTGTTCTTTATAAGCTGCTGAAATGTTCTGAAATTAGTGGTAGTGGTTTCACAACTGAGTGAATGTACTAAAAATCACCAAATTGTACAGTTTTAAAGGATCTGATTTAGGTCATAAAATATGTCTTCATAAAATACTTTAATTAATGAAGTCTCACACTACCCCACTCTCTTCCCTTTACCATCATTATCTAAATTCTATTAATGATAAAACAGTAGAGCATTTAACTGAACATAAGTGAACAATTTTATGATCTAAACTAGGCAAACGTTTCTCAAACTGGAAACAAAAAGGGAAATAATTTGATGCGTTTTAAAAATTACATAATTCTGTCGATATAAAGAAACATTTAGAGTGATCCATATGGAATAGGACAATACTTAAAATGCCTAAAGCTGACAAAGTGCCCATATCCAAAATAAATAACTTCCAAAAATTTCTATAAGGCAAAAACAGAGACAGGGAACTCCATAGAATAAAGGCCAAAACAATTGAATATGTACCTCAAAAAGAGAAGCTTCAAATGCCCAATAAACACATAAAAATGTGTCTAATATTATTAATTAAGGAGGAAATATAACTTAATACCACACTGTAATATACCATTGCAAACCCACCCTAATGGCTAAAATTAACAGGCGAAAAATACCAATTGTGTTAAGGATGTGAGTGGTACTTGGAACACTCACATACCACTGCAGAAGTATAAACTAGTACAACTAAACCAACTAAATTGTTTGGCAGTATCTACCAAAGCTGAACATACACATGTTGAATGATTTATTGATGCGACTCTAAAGTACGTTCTTAACAAGAGGAGTACAATCTTTACCAAAAAAAATATACCAAAATGTTCAGCACAGCACAATTTGTAATAACTCCAAAATGTAAACTACCTAAACTGCCCATCGACAACAAAATTAATAAATTAAATATTCATAATAGGCACTACTTAAATGAGAATGAAGTAAGTCTAGCTGAACACAATCACATAAATAAAACAAAATAATACTAAGTGGAGGAATTCAGACACAAAACAGAACATATGGTAAAGTTTTATGTACAAGCTGAGAAATAGGCAAAACCAATGTCTCTCTTCCTATGTCCAGACAGCATTGAGTACCATGGGGAGAGTGACAGGGTGCTGTAATCTGTTTCCTGACCTGGGTTTCTGGTTACACATGGGTATTCACATTGTAAAGGTCCATTGAACTGAACATATAGTTGTGCACAAATCTACAGACATTTTATAATTGAATAAATTTGTTAAAGAAAAAATAAAAGTGGTGTGACTTGGAGGAAAGAAATTTGGAATACAGTCAAAAATCACACATCCTAGTCTTAAAATTTCTATGAGAAACTAATTTATCCTTTGAGACTTTCAGAAAATAATCTCTCCTTTTCCATTCCTAGTTATTTAACTTCTGAATGGGATGTGAATCATATGGACAGGCATATTTTAGGAAGAAGTGAAGAGAAAGCAGTATCAAGGCTTGGGTACTTGCATTATTCAAATAAATGCAAGAAAATATTTGGAAATTGAAACTTTTTAACAGAAAGTAGACTGTGGCATTAACAAAGATATATATGTATCTTTAGCAACATTTAAACATATAGGACTGGCACGCTGGTTCCAACCAAGAATAGAGTGCAGACTTCTGTCTGACCACTGGTATAACACAAACCTGTAGCATAGGGGTGGGTCAGACAAGACTTAAGAATGTGGGCTATGGGCAAGAAGTCACCTGCTTCTTGAATGACCTTGGACTTTTTCTTCTTCAAATCTTGTTTTATTATTTAACTTTATTTCTTATTCTATTTAGCAAATTTCAAATTTTTACTTTCTAAATTTCTAAATTCTACTTTCCAAATTTCAATTGAATTTATTTTTATTTTTTACTTAATGTTCCTGGTTTTAAAAAATGCATGTTCTTAACCTTTTGTATGATTTCCTTTCATCGTTTAGTTATAAGTTTTTAAAAAGTACATTGAAGCTGGGCGCAGTGGCTCACGCCTGTAATCCCTGCAGTTTGGGAGGCCAAGGCAGGTGGATCATCAGGTCAGGAAATCAAGACCATCCTGGCTAACATGGTGAAACCTTGTCTCTAACTACGTCTTTTGTATTTTTGTAAAAATACAAAAAATTAGCCTAGCATGTTGGGACCAGCCTGTAATCCTAGCTACCCGGGAGGCCAAGACAGGATAATTGCTTAAGCCCAGGAGGCAGAGGCTACAGTGAGCCGAGGTCACACCATTGCACTCCAGCCTGGTCGACAGAGCAAGACTCTGTCAAAAAAAAAAAAAAAAGCACATTAAGTACATTGAATTATTTTAACTTTTTCTAACTTGTGTAATTCCTATTGTTTATGGTGAAACTTTCCTCCTTAGGGTTTTATTATCTATTTCTAGCATTGTCATCCATCCATTTTTTTAGATTTTTATTAACTTATATGATCTTTTAAATATTCTTATTTTATTATCTAAGTTAATTTTATTTCCCTATTTTAGTGAACTTCTCAATTTCTCAAAAGAAAAAATAAGTCTTCTGGAATTTTGGTTGGCTTTTCATTGAATTCATAGATTACAACAAGAATAGACAGCAACATTGAGTCTTTCAGTCTAAGAAAATGTTATATTTCTCCTTTTCTTTAGGTCTTGTTTTTTTTTTTTTTTTTTAAGAAATCTGTTATAGTTTTTGGTATAGAAATATTGGTCACCTTTTATTAAATGTATCCCCCAGAAACTTTCACTACTTAGTGAAAGTCATCTACAAAATAATCTGCAGTTTATATAACATCTAAGGATGAAAGATTGAATGTTTTCCCCTAAATTGAGAAAAAGGCAAGGCTGTTCACTCTTACCACTGCTATTCAACATATTACTGGATGAACTAGCCAGTGCAATATGGCAAGAATAGGAAATTTAAAAATGAAAATCATACAGAAGCAAGAGGAAGAAATAAACCTATCTGTATTTATAGACTACATATAGCTTGTTTACAAGCTAACTTCAAAGAATATAAGAAAAAGCTACTAGAACTAATAAATTATATTAGCAAGGTATAAGATACAAGATCCACACAAAAATCAATTGCATGGCAATGAAAATAGAAAATTGAAATTCTTAAAGAATTTCTATTAATAATAGAAACAAAACTATGAGGTTCTCAGGTATAAATCTAATAAAATATGTGTGCCAGATCTGTATACCAACAACAATAAGCAGTGAAGAAATAAAGGAGGAAGAAAATCTGAATGAATGGATATAGTGTGTTCATATTTTGGATGATAATTCCCACAAAATGTTAGTTCTCTCCAAATTTATATATATAGTCCATGCAGTTTCATTCAAAATCCAACAGAATTTTTGTAGAAATTGATCAGCCAATTCTAAAATGTAATGAAAGGAAAAGGGAATCAAAATAACTTTTAGAGTTTTCAATAAAGAATAATATTGGAAGACATATTGCAAAGTTTCAAGATTTATAATAAAGTTACAGTAATCAAGACAATGTATATTGATGAAAAAATAAATGTAGATCAAGAGAACAGAATATATCTAAAAAGGGACCCCAAAATTCTTGGCCAGTCAATTTTTTACAATGAAAGACAATTTAATGGAAAAAGAATAGTCTCTTCAATAGTGGTACTGAAAAAAGTAGGAATTCTATATTCATGCAAAAAGACCTCTACAGCTCACACAACATTAAAAATAAAATTAAAAATTTCAAAATAGAACACAGATATAAACGTAAAATCTAAAATAATGAAATTTTTATAAAACATAAGAAAAAACTTTCTGATACTGGGTTAAATAAAAATTCTCCCATATCCCACTAATAGCACAATCTGAGGTCTGGGCTGAGGGCAAAGAAAACAGAAATATGAAAAGAAAGAGAAATTATAAATATCAACTACTACCTTATGGCTAGTTACATAAACGTAGACTGTAGTATCTATGAATATTTTCTTTGTTGATTACATGTGTATGTGTGTGCATCTGTATATTTTAATATGAATTCATCTCTCCCCACATTTTATGTTTTACAAGCTTTGTTGTAGCTTACCTTTACAATTTATCTTTTGCGTAACATAATATTTAGAGGGGACTATGACTGAATTTAAAGAGTAATTAACATATGCCAGAGAGGGACAGTCTGCATGTTCAGCAGACAGATGGTGGAGACATCTTGTTTCCTCATTGTCAGAAGAGGGTGAGAGTGTCCTACATTGTATGAATGATCACTGTATCTCGTTAGACAGAATCATGGAATTTGGGGTAAGTTCCATATGTGCACAAAGCATGTGTTGGTGCTAGGTAGACAAAGGGGTGGACGGTATTAGCTATTATATTAGGCTGCTGCCTTTAGAAATGTGTGGCCCTGCAAATCACATTCTGCTTTGTTGTCTGACTTGTTAGACACTGCTAGGTAAGCAGAGCAGCACTTGGTCCTGGGGGTGCTGGGAGGAGAGGCTGCAGGCAGGAGAAGGGAACCACCCTTCCTCTTTGCTCAGTGCAACTTTCCCACCAGTGCAACTCAGCCTTGCTTCTTCACTCGGGTTGTATTAGCTTTCTATTGTTGTTTAATAAAATACTCCAAAATTTACTGGCTTAAAACAAAAAATATTTTATCTCAAAATTTCTTTGGGTCAAGGAAGTAGGCTCAGCTTGGTTGGGTGGTTCTGAGCTAGGAGGCAGGACTGGATTCCAGAGGCAGGGCTCAGACACTGGACCAAATTGAGGACTAGCTAAAACAGATCCAGGGTGGAAGCAGCTTTCCATGAGACACACTCACCGCCATGCCATGTCACTTTCCCATTGCCATGGCAACTCCCAGAAGTTACTGCCCCTTCTCATGGCAATCATCCTGATAATCCAGAAGTTGCCACCCTTTTCCTATGTATTTCTGCATAAACCACCCCTTAATTTGCATATACTTTAAAGTGGGTATAAGTGTGACTGCAGCACTGCTTCTGAGCTGCTATTCTAACACACTGCCCATGGGGTGGCCCTGTTCCACAAGGAGCTCCACAAGTTGAGCTCTTTCCTCTCACTCTTCTTTCGAGTCTTCCCAAGCCCTCCTGGGCTGTCCAGTTGTGTGCATGACAGCTTCAGTAAAACCTGCTGCTTAACACCACTGGCTGGCTCTTGAATTCTTTCCTGGGCAAGCCAAGAACCCTCCCAGGTTAAGTCCCAATTTGGGGGCTCACCTGCCCTGCTTCAGTTCTGGCTCAGGGTTTCTTGTGAGTATCAGCAAGGGCTGCATATTTGCCTGAGGCTGGAGGAGGATCACTTGGGGCTCTAATCAGCTTCTCCCATGTAGGCTTCTCTATATCTGAAAGAAAGGGAGAACATGTACACATGAGAGAGCACGCTGTGAAGCTGCTATGCTGATGTTCATGACCTGCTCTCTGAAATCCCTGCACTGTCATTTCTGGTCTATTCTGATTGTTACAAATATGTAATTAAGTCCAGCTGACATTCAACAGGAGGGAAACTAAACACTACTACCTAAAAGAGGGAGTATATATAAAAAAATGTGTGAATGTGTTTAAAACCACCAGAGTAGCAGTGGCAGTTGTATCCTTTAGTAAAAGTTGAATCAGTTTGCAATGTCTCCATAGGTATGGAATCAACTTCATCACAGCCCTCACGGAGACCAGTACCAGCTGACCAATGCCCTCTCCTGAGCAGCGTGGGGTCCCAATCCCATAGGGCCTCTTCTTCAATTAAGTCTGATAAATCTCTGTCTCTCTCTCTCTTTCTGTTGAGAATCATTTTTGCAAGCAACCTTTATCATCTTCTAAATTTTATTTTATCTTTCCAACAGTCAAAGATAGGTTTGTTTTGGAGAATAAACCTGAGAGGGGCTTCTGGCTGATTTTGGTCAGGAGCATTCTCTCTTACAGACTAAGAATATTTAAAGGTTCAGGGCAAAAGGACTTATCACAGGCTTGGAATATTTCTGTGTGGGGAAGACATCTAAATTTTAACAGTTCCAACATCTTCCCTTTATTTCTTAAACATGGTGAGGGACTATCTGCTCTCTGTATTAATACTTTCATGATATTTTGGTGTTTTCTTTGTGCCTTCCAGTTATCCATTAGTTATTTCAATCTACGTAACAAGCCTTTATACTAAATTATGTTTTTGAAATGATGATGTGGTGGCTACCCCCTGAGCAGACAATGACTGAAACAGAGAAATGTGTCTTCTGTGTCTGTTAGAAATTCTCTGGCCTTGACTCTAACAGCAGTGCATTTTGTCTAAGTCTATTAAAACTATGTTCTATTCCTTTCACCAAAAATATCCAGAAATACTTTCTATTAAATCTTTTAGAAATCAAATATCATTTAACCTACCAGTTTGTTTTTCAATTTTTTGTATACTTTTAGTTCTTTTTAGGGGGAAGAAGTCTGGTTTCACTGAGAATGCTAAATTACTTATTCGATCTTAGCTTGAATGTGAGCATTAACTTTAGTGTCAACTTCACCCCTTTTTATTTTATCTTGCCATAGTAACTACAAAAGTAAATTCACCTTGTTCTAGAATAAGAGAAATGCTTCTCTATCCAAAAAGATCTGTAAGATATATCCATCCAGAAAGTTCAACCAAATATCAGTAGTGATGAATAGTACCTCTTCTCTGACAAAAAGTGATTTGAATGTTTTAATACATTATATGTATTTCTAAGTGTCCACAGGAAATTTGTGAGAACATGGAAATCTGTTTTGCTTTTTTCTCTCAAGTTCCTTTTGCATCTTCCTAAGCCCTCTAGGCTTTCCAATTGTATTGCTTAACATTCTTTATCCAAAACCCAGTTTTCCTTGTGCATATTCCACTGTCCAGCTCTATTCCAGACACTGCTGATAGCCATCAAGGAGCCATCTGTCCAGTCTTACAAAAACAGGATCTATTTATCTCATTCATGGTACTAAGTTTGGAAAGATCTTCCTTTAAACTGGGGAAAATACATGAAATCACAAGGGAAATTAAAATGGCACTGGAATCCCCCAGCATGGTGACAGGTGTGGCCTTCTGTTTGAGGCTGCCCACGAAGAGCTTGGTACCAAAAGCTGCGCTGGAGTTGATGGTAGGAAGTTGATTAACACTATAGACCAAATGTCTGTGGCTATTTAAAATGTAGAGCCTATTGTTAGGCCAGTGGAAACCAGCCTAAACTTGTTGTCTTTCTCATGTGAGTAATGCATAAGCAGTGTTATTTTATGAACTTCTATTCTTACAGTATATTGAAAAGAATTGCAAATATTTTAAAGGAAAATCAACAAATTCAAACTTTAAAGGAAAATCAACAAATTTAAACAAACAAAAATCAAGATTTCTTCAAATCACTACCAGAATTTCTTTGGAAGAGAACATTCGTATGATAAAAAAGAATTTGATAAATCCTTGCCCTGTAGACATAGCCAAACATGAAGAAGTTATAATATTCCCAAAAGACACCCTTGTAAAATGGATATAAAGACTGGAATTTATTCTTTACTTACTGTTGTGGACTGAATATTTGTTTTCCCCCAAAATTAATATGCTAATGCCCTAATCCCTAACATGATGGTATTTGGAGGTGGGACCTTTATTAAATAAGGCCATGAAAAGAAATTCAATTCCTACTTAATACCATACCAAATAAATGACAAGGGATTTATCAACTAAAATGTAAATGAAAAAACTTTAAAATTTCAGAAAACATAAACAAATATCTTCATATCCATCTGAGCATCAGAAAAAGTTTTCCTACAAGTAATCCCAGCACTTTGGGAGGCAAAAGTGGACAGATCACTTGAGCCCAAGAGTTTGAGATGAGTCTGGGCAACATATTGAGATCGCACCTCTACAGAAATGTTTTTTTAAAAAAGCCAGGTGTGGTAGTGCATACCTATATACCTATAGGTCCAGCAACTCAGGAGGCTAAGGCGAGTGGATTGTTTCAGCCTGGGAGATCAAGGCTGCAGTGAGCTGTGATCAGCCCCTGAACTCCACACTAGGCAACAGAGTGAGATGCTATGTCAAAAATAATAACTATAATAACAAGGTCATCAGGGTAGGGTCCCCATGATAGAATTAGTGCTTTTAAAAAGAAAAATGCTTATTCCCTCCTCTGCACCAACCCCCTTTGCCATGTGAGGAGACAGGCAGAAGGTGGCCAACTGCAAGCCAAGAAGGGAGTCCCCAAAAGGAGCCCAATCAGTAGGTACCTTGATCTTGGACCTCCAACCTCCAGAACTGTGAGGAATAAATGTCTGTTGTTTAGTCATTCCTCTGTGGCAATTAGTTATAGCAATCCAAATCACTCAGATGCTTACGGTCTGCACAGATCTGCAATGTTGCCCATTTTGCTGTGTGTGATCAAGATTCCTGTAAAAACAGTCATTGACAAGGGGCTTAATGATCAAATAATTGGGAAAAAAAGCAGATATTACTTTAAGAGATAATATTGATGAGGTCAAGCCTGTGATAGGTAAGACTGCAGGGGTGGTTAACTCAGACTGAGGTCACTGTGCTATAGAATACTGCACCAAGCACTACTTTTTTAAAGGGTTTCTTCAGTTTAAGGTGTGTGGCCCTTACTTTCTAAAGGGTTAAAAATGGTAAACCTGAACAAAGTAAAAGAACAACAACAACAAAAAGAAATGGTGGTTCAAATACTACTTTTAAAACACATTGCAGTGAAGTCGACATAGATTTAGAAAGGTTGCTCCTTTGCATGTCCTTGACACTGATTGTAGTTCTCAGACTCCGAGTTAATTTTTTTTCATGAAACAAAAAAGGCATCCTGATAGACACCAGCACAACCTGGACAGGGAGAAGGATGAATTCCTCCTAACTGGGAAGTGTCTTCCAGTACATTAATTTGTTCAGCTAATATTTTTCTAAGGCTGGATCTCCTGAATTAATAACTGCACAGCAATACTCCCAATGTCTTTTAAATGTACACACAACATAACTGCTATAAAAACAAAATTTGAGACTACAATACTCTTGTTACTGCTTCTGAAACTACAACTTCTGATTCACATTTCTTACACTTGGTCTTAGCCAAACGGCTGAGAAGCGATTACTAATTTGTATTTCTTAAGAGTTCTGTTCATATCCTTTGCCCACTTTTGAATGGACTTGTTAGGTTTTTTCTTGTAAATCTGTTTTAGTTCTTTGTAAATTCTGGATATCAGCCCTTTGTCAGATGGGTAAACTGCAAAAATTTTTTCCCATTCTGTTGGTTACCGATTCACTCTAATGACTATTTCTTTTGCTGTGCAGAAGCTGTGGAGTTTGATTAGGTCCCATTTGTCTATTTTGGCTTTTGTTGTCAATGCTTTTGGTGTTTTGGTCATGAAGTCCTTGCCTACACCTGTGTCCTGAATGGTTTTGCCTAGATTTTCTTCTAGGGTTTTTATGGTGTTAGGTCTTACGTTTAAGTCTTTAATCCATCTGGAGCTAATTTTTGTATAAGGTGTAAGGAAAGGATCCACTTTCAGTTTCCTGCACATGGCCAGCCAGTTTTCCTAACACCATTTATTAAACAGGGAATCATTTCCCCATTGCTTGTTTTTGTCTGGTTTGTCAAAGATCAGATGGTTGTAGATATGTTGTGTTGCCTCCGAGACCTCTGTTCTGTTCCATTGGTCTATATCTCTGTTTTGGTACCAATACCATGCTGTTTTAATTACTGTAGCCTTGTAGTATAGTTTGAAGTCTGGTGGTGTGATGCGTTCCACTTTGTTCTTTTTGCTTAGAATTGACTTGGCTATGCGGGCTGTCTTTTGGTTCCATATGAAGTTTAAGGTGATTTTTTCCAGTTCTGTGAAGAAGGTCATTGGTAGCTTGATGGGGATAGCATTGAATCTATAAATTACTTTGGGCAGTATGGCCATTTTCATTATATTGATTCTTCCTAACCATGAACATGGAATGTTTCTCCATCTGTTTGTGTCCTCTCTTATTTTGTTGAGCAGTGGCTTGTAACTCTCCTTGAAGAGGTCCTTTACATTCCTTGTTAGTTGTATTCCTAGGTATTTTATTCTCTTTGTGGCAACTTTGAATGGAAGTTTGTTCTTGATTTGGCTCTCTTTAAGTCTGTTATTGGTGTATAGGAATGCATGTGATTTTTGCACATTGATTTTGTATCCTGAGACTTTGCTGAACTTGCTTATCAGTTTCAGGAGATTTGGGGCTGAGATGATGGGGTCTTCTAGATATACAATAATGTCATCTGCAAATAGAGAGAATTTGACTTCCTCCTTTCCTATTTGAATGCCCTTTATTAAGAAGATATACATGAGGCCAACAAACATATGAAAAAATGCTCATCATCACTGGTCATCAGAGAAATGCAAATCAAAACTACACTGAGATACCATCTCATGCCAGTTAGAATGGCGATCATTAAAAATCTGGAGACAACAGATGCTGGAGAGGATGTGGTGAAATAGGAACACTTTTGCACTGTTGGCGGGAGTGTAAATTAGTTCAACCATTGTGGAAGATAGTGTGGTGATTCCTCAAGGACCTAGAAATAGAAATTCCATTTGACCCAGCAATCCCATTACTGGATATATATCCAAAGGATTACAAATCGTTCTACTGTAAGGACACATGCACATGAATGTTCATTGCAGCACTGTTTACAATAGCAAAGACCTGGAACCAACCCAAATGCCCATCGATGATAGACTGGACAGGAAAAATGTGGCACATATACACCATGGAATATTATGCAGCCATCAAAAACGATGAGTTTGTTTCCTTTGTAGGGACATGGATGAACCTGGAAACCATCATTCTCAGCAAACTGACAGAAAAGCAGAAGATCAAAAGCCGCATGTTCTCACTCATAGATGGGTGTTGAACAATGAGAACACATGGACACAGGGAGGGGAGCACTGCATACTGGGGGAAGTTGGGGGGAAATAGGGGAGGGATGGTGGTGGGTGGGGAGCTGGGGAGAGATGGCAAGGGGAGAGATGCCACATGTAGGTGATGGGGAGGAAGGCAGCAAATCACACTGCCACGTGTGTACCTATGCAATAATCTTGCATGTTCTTCACATGTACCCCAAATCCTAAAATGCAATAAAATAAATAAATGAGGGGAAAAAAAAAGAGTTCTTAGCCGGGCGTGGTGGCTCACGCCTGTAATCCCAGCACTTTAGGAGGTCGAGGCTGGTGGATCACGAGGTCAAGAGATCGAGACCATCCTGGTCAACATGGTGAAACCCCGTCTCTAGTAAAAAAACAAAAAATTAGTTGGGCATGGTGGCGCATGCCTGTAATCCCAGCTACTCAGGAGGTTGAGGCAGAATTGCCTGAACCCGGGAGGCGGAGGTTGCGGTGAGCCGAGATCGTGCCATTGCACTCCAGCCTGGGCAACAACAGCGAAACTCTGTCTCAAAAACAAAAAAAAAAAAAAAAGAGTTTTTAACAGAAGCCAGAAAATATGTTTAGCACTCTGTATGCATCATTTAATTCTTATAACATTATAAGATGTGACCTTTATTATCTCTAGATCAGGAAACTTCAGTGAAAGGTGATCACATGGCCAGTCAGGAATCCAGCTGCTTTTCTGTTATTCCTAACCCTGGTCTTAGGCACTGTTTCCCTTGGAAAGAGTTGCTTCTTGGAACCAGAAAAGGAGACTAGGAATGGAATCAGACTAGAAAAGGAACCAGAAAGGAATCTAAAAGGAGCCTTTTATCTACATATAGTAAGAAAGAGAAATATAAGGAATCATGTTTTCTAGGAGAAGAAAAAAAAAACTCTTTGATGAATCTTTCTAAGAAAGAGTCAAAGAGCTAAAGAGGAAACAGGAGCTTCCAAGATGCTGTATCACATTATTCTGACCTCCTAACCAGATGTTTCTAAGGAAGTTCCACCAACTTGAAAAGGCGTTGCCATGGGAGTCTTTCAGAACCATGATCAAATGATGCCACTGACAAACCGTAAGCTATTTCCTCCTTACAAGAAAAACCCAGGTTGTAGAAAGCTCCTTGTGCCTCCTCCAATAAGATAAACTACAGATATGCAGAGAATGAAGAGAAATAATGCTGTCTGCAAACCGAGGTTAAATCCACTTTGACTTAAAATCCTGACTTCATGACTTTTGGCGGATGTGTTCTGTATATTCCTCCAGATGGATTAGGAAGAAACCTGTACCTTTCTACTGCCCTTTCAAACCAGAAAGATAAACTAGTTTCCTAGTGTTTTTTCTGATTGTTACTGTTGTGAAATATTATTTTCTATAGATCTTTTATGGAATGGGATCCAAAATTCAAAATGATTTTTTAAAATCAAGCACAAAACTTCAAATAAATGTCAGACTATTAAACACTTCTAGAGGCCCTGAGCCCACCCTCTGATTCCGCCCAGTTGGAAGCATTTGCTCCCCCTCCCGCTCTGACATGAAGGATGTTTTGATGAAAAATTGAGCAGCACCAGCTGTAGTAACATCTAGCTTTTCAGTTACCTGGGACACTTCTCTTACAAAGGCGGAATCCAACAGACGACACAGGTTCCCATCTTCCTCTCTTAGCTACATTTGACCCTGTTGATCAAATTTGTCTTCTCCACTCTACTCCTCTTTTTGCTTATTCTTTTCCATTTTGTCTATGAGGTGTGCCTTCAATGTTTATGTTTCCCAAGTCTTGGCTCCCTGTCCTTCTTCTGAATATTTCCTTCCTCAACTCCCAACCCTTGTGACCACATCGTTGTAAATGTTTGGATCGTCTGCTATCCAGACACCCTCTCCTGACCCGGCACCTCCTTTCCTTAAAGCTTACCTGCTCTACCAGTTTTTAAATCTCACTCAAATAGTCATTGCACTGATTTTATCCATCCAACCTGTCACGATATTACATGTCCCTGTGTTCCCACTTCCCTCTGTAGCCAAAGCATGTCCCACAGTTCCTCATAATAATTATTTCTTTGCAAACGCACTTCAAGCCTTTACTTTTGTCTCACTACATAGAGACTGTGTGATGCAGATTCAACCTTAGTTAAATCCAACCACGGAACGGCTCCATCTCCACACACAGCACTGGGCATCTCGCTCTAAAATAGCTGGTGTTCCCCCCACCTTCTCTGGTTTCCAGTGGAGAGCCTTCACTGCACTCCCTGCTTTGAGCATTAAGTGCTGTTGTTACAGCTGGTTAAGGTTTCTAGCTATTTGTAGGAAACTCTTCAATTTATTAATATATTGATAATTTGATTTATTAATACAAATTTACACATTTATAATATAAATATAAATGGCATAGTATAAATAATATAAATTTATTTACTAAAAGTCATTGCTTTGTTACCTAATTGGAGAACTTTTGTTTTTTGCATTTTTCCTCCCTGTCTTCTAGGCTACAATGAATGAAATACGATCTGATAGCTATCATAAAATGACTGAAACTAGAGTTTTGTGCTTGTGTTTGGACAGACTTTCTTTCTTCCTAATAGCTATAAGTTACAATAAGATGAATCGTGTTTCCAAAAGAAAAACAAGCTCTTAATAGTATAATGTTACTCTGGTTTGAGCATCACAAAAGTCTTCTTACTGGAGTGTCTCTGGCTAGAAAGATAAATTAAAACAAATGAATTTCTCAAAATGAGCCCTTCAAATGGTTACCAGTGCCGCATGGAACACATTATCCCCTTCCTGCTTTTTACCTCATCATTTCATTTTCTTTTCCCTTGACTGCTGACCAACTTTGAAGAAGTGAAAATATGGAAAGACTTTACTTTTAATCTATTTCCACTTCTCTGTTACTCTTCTAGTGAGTTTTTACAATCAACCTAACTAAACAAACCAGGTCTCAGGATATATAACCAAAGTGTCAAATCATTACTCCATTTAGTTAACCTTTTCTCCAAGATCTTGGAGAGCTTCTGCAATGTCCACTCACATTTGGTGTTATAAAGTTAGGATCAACGATGCACGGAGGGTTACACTGTAGATTTAGAGGTTAATCCATACAACCCCTTCACATTGCAAATGAGGTAATTATGATACACAAGTGAGTTGTGGCAGTGGGAGGGTGCCATGGCAGGAGCCAGAGCCCACGTCTCCTGACAACAGTCAGGGCCTGTTCATTTCATTACAACCATTCCTAACTAGAAACAACAGATTTGATTTGCAGTTTAGAAATATAAACAGTAGAGATCATAAGTATAATTTTACAGCACAAATGATTTTTCCTACTTAAGCTCATAAACTAAATTCACATAAGCTCAACACATTAGGGTGATTGTTGTTTAACAGAAAATCTAAAAAGCAAGCTATTTCCTCCTGGAAATTTATGTCATGCAGCAAACTTACCTGTAGCAAATGTCTTCTCATTGATATATGCCAATAATTCCCTGCACCACACTTTGTCACCCACACTCCATGGAGCTGACAGCCCAAAGCAAATCTGACCTGTCACTGTGTTCTAGGCAAACATCTCTGGTAGCTCCAGAGTCAAAGCTCATTAGCCTCGAACCCAGGACCTTCCAGGGGGTCACCAGCCTCCCCATCAGGTGTGCACGGCCCTGCCTTCCCTGCCACATGCACACACACTGCCCACAGCTGTGGATCCCTTCCCTGCCCCGTGCACACACACACTGCCCACAGCTGTGGCTCCCTTCCCTGCCCCGTGCACACACACACACAGTGCCCACAGCTGTGGCTCCCTTCCCTGCCACGTGCACACACACACTGCCCACAGCTGTGGCTCAGGCAGATTTCCCCCTTTATGGAGCATGTTCCACTGCGCTCCCAGCTCCCCACTTTCTGAGCACACTTTGATGCAGGTACGAAAAGCAAATAATCAAACTCTTTTTTTTTTCAAACTGAAGATAGCTTTAAACCTTAGTTATAAATATATCATACAATTTAAAATGTTTTTGTTTTTGAGATGGGGGTTTCAGTACGTTGCCCAGGCTGGAGCACAGGGGCACAATCATAGCTCACTACAACCTCCACCTTCGAGGCCCAAGTGATCCTCCTGCCTCAGCCCACCACATCGCTGGAACCTCAGGCACGTTCCACCACACCTGGCTAATTTTTTTTTTTTTTGGCATTTTTTTTTTGGGAGATGAGGACTCACCTGATGTTGTCTGGGCTGGTCTCAAACTCCTGGGCTCAAGCGATCTGCTCACCTCAGCCTCCCAAAGTGCTGGCATTGCAGGCATGAGCCACCACACCCAGACTAAAAATGTATTATTTTAAAAGTGATAGTCATTTGTCGTTTTCATAGATGATCAGAGTTTTCATGGTGGGAATGTCTTTCCAAATGTTTTATACACATATTCACACAGAATTGCAATGCCGTGGTTTTCTGATACAGAGAGCACATTGTCCCTGTGTAATTCCACCCCACCTCCTGCAGCAAGAGTGAACACAAGCCTAATTGGTAAAATTCTAGGAAACTTATCTGAGGAAGTTTCACTAAGGAACTGGTCACTGCATATTATGAGGCCCCTAACGTGGGTTTGTCTCTTTGATCACTCCCCTGCTTCCTCCTCTGTGCCCTTCAGTAGTCACAGGATTAAAACTTTTCCTGGATGGGAAAAGGTGAAGCCATTTCATTTCTCTGCATTATAAAGGATCTTACTGTTTTGGATTTCAGTTCTTTGTGTATCTGGCAGGTGGTAAAACATGGTGCTGGACTTAGAGAGAAGGAGAATGTCTCCACAGCCTCACTCCCAATCCACTCTGTAAGTTGTCAATATCTATGTTTATTTGTTAAGTCCTGAAAGCAAACTCAAGATTTCTAAATCAGAAATTAAACGATTACTTACAGCAATAACTCTGCTGACTCCTCTCGCAGCAAATGCCCTGGGGCAATATGATGAGGGCAAATGGCAGCTGCTTATGGCAGGGAGTTGGACATCTGGACTGTGGGAGATGACCCCAAAACTATGACTCTGGGAGCTTATGCAGTAGTTGGAAAGTCCATGCCTCCCCCACCAACTAGTGAGAGAGAGAAAGAGACAGAAACAAAGAGTGAGAGAGATAGAAAGATGAATAAATGGTGTTAGGATAACTGGCTAGCCATATGCAGGAAACTGAAAGTGGATCCTTTCCTTACACCTTATACAAAAATTAACTCCAGATGGATTAAAGATTTAAACATAATAACTAACACCATAAAAAAACCTAGAAGAAAATCTAGGCAAAACCATTCAGGACATAGGCATAGGCAAGGACTTCATGACTAAAACACCAAAAGCAATGGCAACAAAAGCCAAAATAGACAAATGGGATCTAATTAAACTCCAGAGCTTCTGCACAACAAAAGAAATAATCATTAGAGTGAACCAGCAACCAACAGAATGGGAAAAAATTTTTGTGATCTACCCATCTGACAAAGGGCTAATATCCAGAATCTACAAAGAACTAAAGCAGATTTACAAGAAAAAAAAAAAAAACAAGTAAACCCATTCAAAAGTGGGCAAAGGATATGAACAGACACTTTTCAAAAGAAGATATATGTGTGGCCAAGAAACATATGAAAAATGCTCATCATCACTGGTCATTAGAGAAATGCAAATCAAAACCACATTGAGATACCATCTCATGCCAGTTAGAATGGTGATCATTAAAAGATCTGAGACAATAGATGCTGAAGAGGATGTGGAGAAAAAGGAGCACTTTACACTGTTGGTGGGAGTGTAAACAGTTCAACCATTGTGGAAGACAGTGTGGCAATTCCTCAAGGATCAAGAAATAGAAATTCCATTTGACCCAGCAATCCCATTACTGGGTATATACCGAAAGGATTATAAATCATTCCATTATAAAGACACATGCACATGTATGTTCATTGTGACACTGTTTATGATAGCAAAGACCTGGAAACAATCCAAATGCCTATCAATGATAGACTGGACAAAAAAAATGTGGCACATTTACACCATTGAATACTCTGCAGCCATAAAAAGTGATAAGTTCATGTCCTTTGTAGAGACATGCATGAATCTGGAAACCATCACTCTCAGCAAACTGAGACAAGAACAGAAAACCAAATATCGCATGTTTTCACTCACAGGTAGGTGATGAACACTGAGAACACTTGGGCACAGGGAAGGGAACAACACTCACAGGGCTAGGTCGGGGGGTGGAGGGGAAGGGAGGGGAGGGACAGTGGTGGGATGGGGAGGTTGGGGAGGGATAACACTGAGAGAAATGCCTGATGTAGAAGACGTAGGGGGAGGGGAATCGAGACAGCAAACCACCATGGCATGTATGTACCTATGCAACAATGCTGCGGGATGCAGGAAGTGCACCTGTACCCCAGAGCCCAGAGTGCAATTTAAAAAAAAAAAAAAGAGAGAAAGAAAAGGAGAGACAGAAAGAGACAGGTAGAGATAAAGGTAGAGAGTGAAAAAGAGAAAGGAAAAGACAGGCAGAGAGACATGACAGAGAAAGAGTGAGAAAAAGAGAGGGAAAAGAAAAACACAGAGAGAGGCTCTGTGTTACTTTGGAATATCAACAGGTCTCTCTTGGAAGAGGAGGAGATGCCCTCTGCCACGGAAAGCGGGCATTTGGCTTGGGGGTGGAGAGTAAATAACCTTCAGCATGGGGGCTGATGACTGCCACAACATCCTTAGAATGTGAGGAGCAGAGGAGTCCTCCTTCCCCTCTCATTTCAGTGACCGACCGTCTTTGCCCAGAAAGCCTTGCATGCAGTCTCCTGAACACGCTTTTCCCACAGTGCCCAGCATCACTGCAGACCCACACACTCAGTGCGGCTTGCTACGGCTGGGCACAGGAGCGATGCTCAGTCAGCATTCATGCACTCCTGGGTCCCTTGAATCGGATGTTCCTGCAAAAAGCCCCAGTGACATGCTATTCCTGTAAAACGTAGCTGAACAGTACTAGTATGGCCTCTATTTTGACTGAGGCCTCAACACTAGAAACCATACAATGGATGCATACACCTCCACAACCCGAAACGAGGCAGGAGACCACATGTATGGGGCAGGTGGAAAGCTGTGAGAACATGACACCAGCAGGTACCATGTTACAGCATCATCGCTGACATCATCATCACCACCATCACAGTCACAATAAAGCACTCTTTCTCCCATTTCTTTCAAATGCTACCTTTGTCATGTTGTAAATTATACTTGGGGCTTTTCTTAGTTTTCTAGTATTTCCATTCATAGTCGATTTGCTGCTAATAAAGATTGTGTTAACTTTTGTGGCTTTAAAATATGCTATAATATCAAGTCGCATATGGCATACCTACTTTTTCTTTTACAAAGCGTTGGCCATAATGATGAAATTTTCTTCCACATAAACTTTGAAATTATTTTTTCAGGCTCAAAATATCACTGAGATTTATATGAATGACATTAACATTTTAGAGTTATTTGGAGAATACTAATATAAAATATTACTTTTCTCATACAGAAATATGGTAACTTTCTTCTTCAAGATCTCACATTTTGTTTTTCTAAAAAATAGAGGTTTTATGATATTTATAGAGCTTTATATTTTGCTTCTGCTGTGATGTGTACTTTATACCATTAAATGGTGTTACTCCATGGCTAAATAGAAAAGCTAATAATTTATCTGTGTTTATTTTGTAATAAAGCACTTTATTAAATTCTCTTTTTAGCCCAAATACAATTGGTCACTTTTCTTGATTCTTCATGTAATAATTGTATTGACTGCATATAAGAGTAATTTTGCTTTTTCTCCAAAACTTATACCTAATTTTATTTTAAACTTTCTGTTTATTTTTAAGGTGCTTGCACAATGTAAATGATAAGTCACACCAAGTATCATTTGTCTATTTGTGATTTTAGCTGAAGCACCTTCTTTTGCAGGGTAAAGTTAATCATGTTTTTAATTAATAACGTTTTATTATCACTCTGGTGTAAAGAACACACATCCTCTGTCACGTACACCTCCCTGAAAGATGCTCAGATCTGGGTGTGTCAGTGCCTTTCATCTATGTTAATATTATTGTGTCCTTAGGGTGCTCCTTTTTAAATGCCATTTTATGTTTATGTCCATAAAAGTTTATGTGTAATTTATACTTAAGTTATGAAACAAAACAGTAAATGACCATTAGTGAAACCATCATACACCTGAAGAAACAGAACAGAACCATCCCAAGCCACCCTTTCTCTCATTTATTTCTCTGCTTCATTCCTCTGCTTCCCACCCATATGGCAACAATTAGCCTGACTTCAAGACTTATCTTGTACGTTTTTTCCTAAACCCTTGTATCATCATTGCATGCGTCTCAAAAACACTATTTTATTTGGGTTGTATTTAGACCTTATAAATGTGGATTCATGCTGCTTATCTTCACCAAAATCACTGCAAAGAAGACTTTATTCCACTGCTTAGCAAGGCTTTTCTGCTGCTTTCAAGGACCTAAGGGGAAAACATCCCTGCCCAAATAAAATAAATAAATAAATGTTTATGCAAAAAATTATTTCTCCCTCCTTATTTATGATTTATATTTTCCCATCTCCAATTTGTGAAGCATGTATGCAAAGTGCATTTATCTACTGAGAAGTTATGAAACACAGATTTTTATTCAAAATTACTTACCAGAAAAGTGTTCTCAATGACCAGCTATGCAGTATTAAACTAAAATGTTTCCAGAGACCAAAATCAAATTCTGCATTTTAAAAATTTATTTGCAAAACGTTTTACTTTTTGAACTCATGAAACTGCCATGTATTTGTATATATAGACCTAAAGCAATTTCAAAAGAGAGTGTTGCTCTTAACCTTAATCAGCATATGAACCACAAGATAAGACAGCATTTCTCATGTTTTCCTGAAGCTCGACAGCTTTCAGCAGTGTGCTATGCATGATGTCCACACATGATCAGAAGCTGTTCATCTGTCAGAGAATTAGCTTGTGCCTAACCCATTTATTTTTCTAATTCCAGGAAAATTGATTTTGAAAACACTCCCATGCTGTATATATTTATCTGGCTAACTTGAAATACCTCCAATGCAATTTGAGGTAATTTCATGATTATTACCTTTTTCGAGACCCAGAACTGCTCTTCCTGGGTGGGCTGGAGTGTGGGAATGCCACTCGCCCTTTGCTCAGGTCATCTGGCTGGGAGTCAGTTATTTTTATGTCTCTCTCTGAACTCCATGTCATCAGATTCCCAAGACACTGACTCAAAATACTCACTATTCCAAAAGTCTACATTTCTTCCACTCTACGCCCTAGTCCAAGCCAGGCTCTCCTGTCATCGAGACCCCTGCCACAGCCCCCCATCTGTTCCTCTGTTTATGTTTCTCCCCATGCCAGATATTCTATACTGGGCAGGTAGAATCATTCTTCGTTGAACCAGATGACATTTCCTTTCTGCCTCAGCACTCAATGCCTCTCCTCCACGGACACGTTAGAAATCCAAGTCAAACACTGGCCTACGCCCTGCCTGGTCTGCCCCTGACTGCCTCTCCAATCTCAACACTTTCTCTCTTCTCCCACCTTCAGGTGAGGCCACCCTGGCCCCTGGCTATTGCCATGTCATGCTAAGAAGCAACATAATGTAAAGAGAATTTCCTGAAGCCTCGGAAATTAATAGCACCAGTTTCCTTTGAAAATGAGGATACAAAGAGTAGTTAAAATAAAGAGAATTTGTAGAATACTTGTTCAAAAAAAAGTTAATTTATCAACTTTTGTCTCCACTCTACATAGGTAGGGTTTGATAATTCCACTTGTATCTTAGCAAAAGACTCAAAGTTTATTCTGGATAAAGGAAAATTTCTATGCGAGAAAACATGAGACGTAGTTTAGGTTGAAAGCATTTTACAGAAACATACAAATTGATAAATGTTAATAAAAGTGTTTTCTATTTAAAGATTACACTGAGGAAGCAATACAATATATAAAATAGTTAAACAAAACAGCAAAAGTCATCGTAAAATTTTGTAATACTACTGACAGAGTGCCCAAGAAGTTTTTAGAGAGAAAATTAAGAAATGAATTATTTTCTACATCTAAAAGGGAATGCTAGAACCTGGAATACAATGGATTAATTCCTTAGGAACTCTGAAAAAAAAAACACTCCCTAACTAAAATTCTAAACCCAACCAACTAGTCATACAAGAGTGGGATAAATAAATTTTCAGAAATCAGTCTCAGAGAGGTACTGGAGGATGGGCTCACCCAAAATAAACAAATAACTGAAGGAAAAGAAGGCCTAGGGTAGAAGAAATGCCAGACCCAATACAGGAGAAGCAAAGTTGGGCTCTTCAGCATGGTGGTGAAGAAGAACTCATGGTAGATCCCACGACCCAGGTGAGGAAAGCCATCACTTCCAATTGAAGCTTGTCAGAAGAATCCAAGAACAAATTATCTATGAAGATGAAATTGAAGGAATACCTCCTTGCTTGGCTGAGAGGAGATTTAGACAATTGTGATGTGTTTGAGATAGAATTAGTAATCAGTATAGATAAAGCTAAACAAACAAACATAAATAGCAACTTCCTCCATAATAAAATAATAATACACTTCACTCAAAAACTATAACAGGAAAAGTCATCATTTACTGCAGAGTCAGTGTAAATCAGGTTTACATAATCATATGAATGTGAACACTGAATATACACCTAATAATTATGGTAACATTGAAATGGGAAAAGTTCCCTTATCCCCCTTGCAGTGTGAGCATGGGGGGTGTGGCTCGCTTCTCCTGTGTCCTGCTGCTCAAACCTCTAGGGGAATCATGCAGACAGGCAGGTTGTGGGCCACGTAGACTCTGACCCCACAATAGCATCTAGGGGTGAATGTTTATAGCTCCACTGGGCATGTTACAGTGTGCTCTTTTAGTTTTGTTGCCATCTGTAGGCAGCTTGTATTAATCATCTCAATTAGACCCTCTGGCTTATTGCAAGGACAGAGGGCTTTCTGTATCCTCAGGTTCTTGCCCTGGTGTACTGGCAAAATCAGATCACACGTGAGCTTGGAGAATGAGTGCAAAGTTTCACTGAATGGTGGAAGTAGCTCTCTGTAGATGGATGGGGAGCTAGAAGGGGGATGGAGTAGAAAGGTGGTTTTTACCTGGAGTTGGGTCACTCAGCAGCCAGACTCTCCTCTAACCATCCCGGCCAAATTCACCTCAGGTTCCATATCACTCCACCAGTCGATGGCCTGCTGGCATTTGCCAGTGCCTGTCAAAGCACTCTTCTGCTTGATGCCTCTCTGCACCTTTCTGCCAGTGTATTCCTCTCAACATTCAGCTGGTTGTGTCTGTGCCTGCTAGGATCTAGGGTTTTTATTGGTCACAGGATTGGGGCATGGCACATCAGAGTGCTCTTGGAAAATGCAACATTTGGGCATGAAATCAGAAATGCCTGTCCTCACCTAGGTCAGTGGGCACAGGCCTGGGGGTGGAGCCCTAGCCAGGGACCTCACCCTTCTCCTCCCAGCACTTCCCTGACCCCCTTCAATATCAACATGACTATAAACGAGCCTGTAGGGGCAGAGAGGTATGAGCATAGGGGATGAATCAAATTGATGGAACAAGGCAGATTACAAGAACAGAGAGATTGAAGAGGCCTGTGTGCTGATAGGGACTAGTGGAGAGAAACATGGGGAGCAGTGTCCAATATGGTCTGGCGTGCTCACACCCAAAACTCATTTTGAACTGTAATTCCCCTAATCCCCACATGTGGGAGGGACCCGGGGGAAGTAACTGAATTGTGGGGGCAGTTACCTCCATGCTATTTTCGTGATAGTTAATGAGTTGTCACAAGATCTGTTGGTTTTATGAGGGGTTGTTCCTCCATCCTGCACTTCCCCTTGCTGCCACCATGTGAAGAAGGATGTGTTTGCTTCCACTTCTACCATGATTGTATGCTTCCCAAGGCCCCTCCTCAGCCCTCAGAATTGTGAATGAATTAAACCTCTTTTCTTTATAAATTACCCAGTCTCAGGTATGTCTTTATTCGCAGCATAAGAATGGACTAATACAGTAAATTGATACCAGAAGTGGGGTGCAGCTCTAAGGATACCCAAAAATGTGGAAGCTATTTTGGAACTGGGTAACAGGCAGAGGCTGAAGCAGTCTGGAGAGCTCAGAAGAAGACAGGAAAATGTGGGAAGGTTTAGAACTTCCTAGAGACTTGTTGAATGGCTTTGACCAAAATGCTGATAGTGATATGGACAATAAAATCCAGGCTGAGGTGTTCTCAAATGGAGATGAGGAACTGGTTGAAAACTGGAGTAAAGGTCACTCTTGTTATGCTTCAGCAAAGAGACTGGCAGCATTTTCCCCCTGCCCTAGAGATCTGTGGAACTTTAAACTTGAGAGATGGTTTATGGTATCTTGCTGAAGTAATTTCCAAACAGCAAAGAATTCAAGAGGAAGTAGAGCATAAAAGCTAGGAATATTTGCAGGCTGATGATGCAATAGAAAAGAAAACTCATTTTCTGGGGATAAATTCAAGCCTGCTTCATAAATTTACATGAATAACAAGAAACCAAATGTTAATCATGAAGACAACAAGCAAAATGCTTCCAGGGCATATCAGAGACCTTCACAGCAGCCCCTCCCATTGCAGAACAGGAGGTCTAGGAGGAAAAAATGGTTTTGTGGGCTAAGCCCAGGGCCCTCTTGCTGTGTGCAGCCTCAGAACTTTGTGTCCTGTGTCCCAGATGCTCAAGCCATGGCAAAGTGGGCCAAGGTACAGCTCGGGTTGTGGCTTCAGAGGTGCAAGCCCCAGGCCTTGGCAGCTTTGACATGGTGTTGAGCCCGCAGGTGCACAGAAGTCAAGAACTGAGGTTTGGGAACCTCTGCTTAGATTTCAGAGGTTGTATGGAAACACCTGGATATCTGGGCAAAAGTTTGCTGCAGGGGTGGGACCTTCATGGAGAATGTTGGCTAGGGCAGTGAAGAAAGGAAATTTTAGGTCAGAGTCACCACACAAAGTCCCCACAGGGACACTGCCTAGTGGAGGTATGAGAAGAGGGCCACCATCCTTCAGTCCCCAGAATGGTAGATCCATGCACCTGGTAAAGCACTCAATGCCACAGACACTCAATGCCAACTTGTGAAAGCAGCTAGGAGGGGAGCTATACTCTGCAAAGCCACAGGGGCAGAGCTGTCTAAGGCTGTGGGAGCCCACCTCTTGCATCAGCATGCCCTGAAGTGAAGGGCATGTGAGACATGTTATCAAAGATTATTTTGGAACTTTAAGGTTTAATGACTGCCCTATTGGATTTTGCATTTCTGCAGGGCCTGTGGTCTCTTTGTTTTGGCCAATTTCTCCAATTTTGTATGGGTATATTTGCCCAATGCCTGTACCCCCATTGTACCTAGGAAGTAACTAACTTGCTTTTGATTTTACAGGCTCATAGGTGGAAGGGACTTGCTTTGTCTCGGATGAGGCTTTGAACTTAGACTTTTGAGTTAAAGCTGGAATCAGTTAAGACTTTGGGAGTTTGTTATAAGGGCATGATAATATGTTGAATTGTGAGGACATGAGATTAGGGAGGGGCCACGGGTGAGATAATATGGTTTGTCTGTGTCCCCACCCAAATTCATCTTAAACTGTAGTTCCCATAATTTCCATGTATCATGGGAAGGACTCAGTGGGAGGTAACTGAATCATGGGTGTAGTTACCTCCATGTTGTTCTCATGATAGTGCATTAGTTCTCATGAGATCTGACGGTTGCCTCAGGTGCTTTCCCCCACTTCTCTCTGCACTTCTCTTTGCTGCCGCCATGTGAAGCATACTGGGTTTTCTTCCCCTTCTGCCATGATTTTAAGTTTCCCAAGGATTCCCCAGCCCTGCAGAACTGTGAGTCAGTGAAACCTCTTTCCTTTAAAAATTACCTAGTTTGGGATGTGTCTTTATTAGCAGTGAGAGAAAGGACTAATACAGTGTCTAAAACTGGAAAACTGAGAAATGGCCAAAGAAGCATATTTCATAGATGTCTTCATTGGCTCAAGTTGCCATAAGAGAATTCTACAGGCTGGGTGTCTTAAACAACAGAAATTTATTTTCTGGAGCCTGAGAAGTCCAAAAGCAAGGTGTCGGCCAAGTTGGCTCCTGGCAAGGGCTCTCTTCCTGGCTTGCAGATGGCTGCCCTTCACTGCCCTAACTTGGCAAAGAGAGTGGCTGTGTAGCTCTTCCTCTTATAAGGACACCAGCCCTGTTTGGTTAAGGCTTTACTCTTATGACCTCATTTAAACTTAATTATTTTCTGAAAAGCTCAATCTCTCATACAGTAACATTTAGGGTAAGGGTTTCAACATTTGAATTTGGAGGAGATATAGTTTGTACTAAAGCAATAGAAATACATAGACTAATGCCCAAGAAATCTGCTAGAAGTTTTGCCTCCTGCAGGGAAAATAGAAAGCGGTGGAAAATTGCAGGATTTTCTTTAAAGACTTATACCACTAAGTGATTAAACTATATGCATGTATAATTTGGTTAAAATAAAATCTAAAGAAGCATCAGATCTGAAATAAATCAACAATTGCAGGTGATTTTTCCCTTTATTTGGAAAATTTGCCTAATTCTAAAGCCTGTCTAATACCAAAAAAAGAAGAGAGAGAAAAAAGAAAAAAATTACTTCCTTGACAGGAAATTCAGTTTGAGTCAACACTAAACACTGTGAAGAACCCTCACAAAGCAGACTATGTTATCTTCAACTGCATTCAGGAAAGTCAAGTGTATAGCCCGAGGGAGCCCCGGCGCTACTTTATCTTGTAGAAGTGTACGGGTAAAAAAGCTCTAATTTGTAGTGTGTGCTAAATTCCAGTGTGGTACTGCCCATGGCTGACTTCAGTGACATCACTGAAGGGGGACTTGGGAAAAGGCAGACATGATGAGCCCCTGCACGCCAGTGTGTGCCAGCCCCAGTCCACACTATAACAGATCAGAGCAGTTGGAGGAATCCTTTTCTTCCTTTATATAATTTTTTCTAATGCAGACATTAAATTTTGAAAATAAGACTGATAAAATAAAAAGCTTATGTATTCACATAAAATACTCTTAAAAAATAAATCAGATGAGACATACTTCAAAGAAGGAATGTTTAAGCTGAAGATAATAAAAAGTTATCATTTTTGAATTGCCATAATTTGTTTACAATGTCAAGATCTCCAGGCACTTGATGACTGACTTCAAATATCTGAAGGTTTTACTGGGACAATATCTTTGAACATCCATTTTTACCACACTTTACACACAGACACACACACACACACACACACACACACACACACACACACCTGCAATGTTCTTATTTATCTTTCATAAGATATAACAAATACTGCCTCCTCCATGGACATTCTCTGATTTAATTAATATCCATACTCTAATCCTGTTTTCCAGAGAGTTCTATTGTTTCCTATAGCACTTTATGGGTAATTTTTCTCCTTATATATCAGTCTCTCCTGCTAATATGAGTGCTTCTTAAGGACAGGGAACACATCTTATTCATCGTATTTCCTGACACATATAGAGATTCAGAAAGCTTTGATTGAAGGAAAACTTGAAGCAAGTTTCAGTTCAGTAAAAGGAAGTTCTGAATCATCAGAGGTTTTTTTATATAGGAACAAGTTCCCCTGAAGAGCATAATTCTGATGACTCTGGATGTCCAGGCATAAATTGGAAGCCCCACATTGTAGACAAGTGCATGGACTAGTTGACCCCACGGGGCCTTCTGTGCACTAAGTGTGCAATTGGCCTGGAATGAGCTGCTCTGGCTTTAGTCATGAAGTGTGCAACACTGACACTGCCCTTTCATCACCTGTAGGAAATGCTTTTTGTGATGTTCAGAGGGATGTTAAGATATTTGTTTATACTTTCTGAAACTTTTAAGGTTTTGCCTCTCACATTTCACTTGGTAATTCCCTTGTCATTCATTTCAGTATGATGTTAAGTAGGAATTTAATTTCTTTTCATCTTTTTTCTTGTTGGGAGGTAAGGGCTCACTTGTGCAGAACTAATTTCATTCAGGGGAGTTTATCTTCTGAGCAGGTTTGTTATCTGTGCCTGAGAAAACACTGAGGTGGTGGAGTAGAGGTCAAGATCATGTGTGCCATGCCATACAACTACACCCTAGACACGGGGCCCAGCTCCTGATCAACCCAGCAAAGGGCCTGGGTTTCTCCTAATCATGCATCTTTTGCTTTCCAGTAGTCTCATCACATTTCGTGAGTGGCCACGATGGAACCCCATGCACTGCCCCACAGTGGGGGCATCATGCCCTTGTTAACACTTTGGCTATGCATGATTTCCCCAATAAATGCTGTTTCTTCCTTGGTAAATGTGCTCTTGAGTAAGCATCCTCATGTTCTTGATATATATTGACAACCAAAATTTCCAGCATGATTTATTTTACCGACTAGCCAGCCTTTTCCCATGGACATACAAAGTGACCTTTTTTTGAATACATGCTGTGTACACACAAATCTGTCTTGTAGGTTAATTGTGTTTCCCAAAAGATAGGTTCAAGTTCTAATCTCTGGTATCTGGGAATGTGACTTTATTTAATGTCTTAGTCCATTTGCATTACAACAAAATACCACAGACTGTTTACTTGATAAAGAATAGTAATGCATTTTCTCATACTTCTGGAGGCTGGGGGGTCCCAGATCCAGGCACCAGAAGGTTTGGTGTCTGCTGAAGGCTTTATTGCTGCTTTAAAGATGGTGCCTTGTTGTTACATCTGCCAGAGGGATCAAGCCATGTCCTTGCATGGCAGTGAGCAGAAGGCCAAGAGAGCGGAACTCTATGCAGCCTCTTTTATAACGGCATTAATCCAGGCTCTGGTCTCATGACTTAATCACTTTCTAAATGGCTCTACCTCTTAATAGTACCATAACAGGAATTAAATTTGAACTTGAATTTTGGAGAGGACACACATTTAAACCACAGCAGGGTCTTTGCAGATGTAATCATATTAAGATGCCAAGGGCTGCCGGCCACCACCAGAAACTAGAAGGAGTGAGGACAATTCTTCCCTAAAGCTTTCAGAGAGGGCATGGTGTATAGTCTGCTTTCACATTGCTGATAAAGACATACCCCAAACTGGGCAATTTATGAAAGAAAGAGGTTTAATGATCTTACTGATGGCTAAGGAAGACTCAATCTTGGCAGAAGGCAAGGAGAAGCAAGTCACGTCTTACATGGATGGCAGCAGGCAGAGAGAGAGCTTGTGCAGGGAAATTCCCCCTTATAAAACCATCAGCTTTTGTGAGACTTACTCACTGTCACAAGAACAGCATGGAAAAGACCTGCTACCCATGATTCAATTACCTCCCACTGGGTTTCTCCCACAACATGTAGGAATTCAAGATGAGATTTGGGTGGGGACACAGCCAAACCATACATGGCTCTACTGACTTGCGGATTTTGGACTTCTACTTTCCAGAACTATGAAGCAATACATTTTGTTGTTCCAAGCCACCTGGTTTGTAGTACTTTGTCATTGCAACCCTAGGATAACTTAATGGGGTCTCATTCTAAGCTCTGTATTTTGTTCACTGTTGTGTGTTTCAATTTCTGCAATAATACAACAATTACTAGGGACTTATAATAAAGCTCAATAGCTAGAAGGGCAAATTCCTCACCCCTGTAATCCTTCAGTTTCTTAACTTTCCCTCCCATTCCCCTGTGAACATGAGGACCAGTTTACAAAGGTCTATGAAACACTTATATTAGATTTTCATCACAATTTAATGGAATCAGAAGGCTGACTTAAGAAGTATCAATATATTTAAGATAAACTGTTTCTAGCTATGAAAATAGAATGAGTATTCAAATATTCAGCCATGTTTTATTATTTTCTCTATAAATATTTTGCACATATTTGGTAGGTTTATTCCTAGAGCTGTATAAGTATTGTTGAAATCATGAATGGGATCTTTCTGACAGTGATCATTACTAGTGTATAAAATGACTATTGATTTTTGTATTGGCCTCACTCTCAGCAAAGGTGCTGGAGGCCAATTTGATTACTTTGGATTTGTCTATAGACAATCAGCGCTTGCATAAAAAGACATTTTATTCTGTCATATCTAATTCTTACATTGCTTTATACTTTTATCTTGTTAAATCAGTATAAGCTTTAATAGAAGCAGGGATAATGGGCATGCTTGTATCATTGCTGAGTTTAATGAGATCAATTATTAATTGTCACCACTAATTATGAAGCTTTAAAAAGATTTTTTTAATGAATACTTACTATCTGCATGAGAAAGTTTTCTTCTGTTACGACCTTGCCAAGGTTTTTTTTTTTTTCTTTAAATAATGAATGTGTGGAGCTTTTTCAAGTAACTTTTATATCTTTCTATATAATAATTTGTTCTTCCATTTGTTATCCTGACAAATGAGATAATGTATACTTACATTTTTAAATGTTAATAAGAAAATAATTCTGTAATGTCTAATCATTGTGGAATTTCTAGAACTACATAGGGTTCTCCCAGTTTTGCTTATAGCAACAATATTTCTACCTCTTAGTAAAACTGATTATCTTTTTGGGGGGCATCCTTAAGTCCCACACATTTCTCATTTCTAATTCTTCTAACTAGAGTGACACCAAAATGCAAGTGAACAAGGTTTAAAATAACATTTGACTACGTGAATTCCGAAATGTTTGTCTCATGAAGTCCAGGCACATTACAGATGCTCCCAATGAAATAAGAAATGCACTCAAGGCCAGGCATGGTGGCTCATGCCTATAATCCCAGCATTCTGGGAGGCCGAGGAGGGTAGATTGCTTGAGGTCACGTTCTCCCTAGCCAACATGGTGAAACGCTGTCTCTTCTAATACTACAAAAATTAGCTAGGTGTGGTGGTGGGCACCTGTAATCCCAGTTACTCAGGAGGCTGAAGCAGGAACACTGCTTGAACCCAGGAAGCGAAGGCTGCAGTGAGCCAAGATTGCACCACGGCACTCCAGCCTGGGCAACAGAGTGAGACTCCATCTCAAAAACAAACAAACAAACAAACAAAACAAAAAAAAAAAAAAACACTTGACATTATTTTATAGATCTGCATGAAATTCAGGGGAAAGCAGACTTTCCCTGAGACGTGAATCAAGTGGGTGCACGTGTGCATTTACACCTGGTCTTCAAAGGATGCAGAAGCACTGGGAATGGTTCAGAATTCCTCAAACATCAAAAAGATGCTTTTACTTCATTTGAAATAATATTATTTCATTATCGATTAGAACTATCGTTTGAACTTATGTACTTTTAGCAAGTCAGAAATGCTTTTCTCTGTTAAGAAAAATGAAACGAAGTTCACCAGAGTTCACTGTATACCTGCCCTTTGTGAAGCACTGCAGAGCTGCGCAATGTGTGAAGATGCAAAACAAAACCTTCCCTGGAGACGCTCATGTGGCTAAGGAGATAATGGTTTTCACAGTTGATTTTCCATGAAAAAAATCATATGTGGCTTACACCTGATACTCAGAGCGATAGGAACTTACTGAAGAGAAACTCAGTTGTGCTCAAGGATGAAAGAGAAGTGCTCAAGGGAAACAAGAGGGAGTAGAAAAAGAAGTTGGATGAAAAGCAAAAGCACCAGAAAGAAAAAAACAAGCAAGGCATTCCAGTGCCCCAACTCTGCTACCTCCTGGACCCGCTCACAGCTGCTCTGTTCCTGGAGCCTGCAGGCCTTTCTGCTGCTCCCACCTCCAGGCCTCATCAGCGCTGATCTGCCCCAGCTGTGCCCATGGCCGCCTCTCTCCTCTCCTTCATCCATGCTCAAACGTCAGCCTTTCAAGGAGGCCTCACTGGACAACCCCATTCAAAATTGGAATTGGCTTCCCTCACATGTTTTCAGTCCCACTATACCCTATTCCACTTTCCTTTTATTCTCCTGTTGCTCAAAAATTTTAGAAAGCTTACTTATGGGGCCAGGTGCAACAGCTCAGACCTGTAATCCCAGTACTTTAGGAAGCCAATGTGGGTGAATCTCTTGGGTGCAGGAGTTCCAGACCAGCCTGGGCAACATGGTGAAAACTGGTCTCTACAAAAAATAAAAAATTAGCCAGGCATGGGGGTATACAGCTGTGGTCTCAGCTACTGAGAAGACTGAGGTGGAAGGATTGCTTGAGCCAGGGAGGTGGAGGTTCCAGTGAGCCATGATTGCACCATTGCACTCCAGCCTGGGCATCAGAGTAAGTCACTTGGCCAGGTGCAGTGGCTCATGCCTGTAATCCCAGCACTTTGGGAGGCCAAGATGGATGTATCGCAAGGTCAGGAGATTGAGACCATCCTGGCCAACATGGTAAAATCCCATTTCTGCTAAAAATGCAAAAAATAGCTGGTTGTGCTGGTGCACAGTTGTAATCCCAGCTACTTGGGAGGCTGGCGCAGGAGAATTGCTTGTACCCAAGAGGCAGAGGGTGCAGTGAGCCAAGATCACGCCACTGTACTCCAGTCTGGTGACAGAGCAAGACTCTATCTCAAAAAATAATAATAATAATAATAAATAAAAAGAAAATGTATTTATTTGTTTATTTTTATTTCCTCCTTTCCCTTACCCCAGGGAAAATACAAGTTTGGAAAGGCAGGGAGAGAAGTATGTCTTCACTGACGTATTCCAAGTGCCCAGAACTGCATCATGAGAACATCACAGGTACACAACACTTGTTGAATGAATAAATAAAAGTACTTTAAATTAACTCATTTAAGTTTCACAGCAATTTAGTGAAATAAGTGCTGTTATACTGCATATTTTATAGACAAGAAAACTGAGGTCTAGGGAAGTTAAATATTTATCCACCAAGACGACACGGCTGTTTAGTAACAAATAGAGAATTCAAAAGATGGTCTTTCTGACTCCAGAGCTCAAAAAGTAAAGTACTTCCTACACTGGTACAGGTCCTTGTGGTCAAATCAACAAGACCCATCTTTGCAGCAGCCTGGGTTCAAGCACCCTCTGACTTTTCTTTCTAATTTCACCAAAGTACATATAGCAAAGTATTAGGCCCTTAGTGTAAATAAATTCTTGAATCAAGTCAAGAAATTAATTTGTGGAAAGAATCGAGAAGCTGGATGCAAAACAGTGCTGGCGAGTTTCCTAATCCTGCTAGTGAAGACACCAGCAGCAGCTTCCGTCCCTGTGCCCGCAGGCTCATCGCGAGCCAGGCAGCTGGCCAGGTGTGGGGGTGCTAACACCGCAGCCTCACAGAGAGCCAGCCTTCAGCTGTAGAAAAGAAAAGGAGATCTAGATGACCCACCACACGAGCCAAAACAACTAGTAGGTGTTACAATAGAAAAAAACAAACAGAGAAAGGTTAGTTCTCATATTTCTAAATGAATATTGTTGTGTTCTGTAAACTCCACTGTTTAAAATGGAAGTGCTCATAATAATTTGATGGAAAGATGGGGTGGCCCAGGTATCTGAGCCAGGATCTTTCTGGGGATTAAACTGCACAGACAGGAAACACAAAACACATTTAAGAGGGAGGTGATTTTCAGAGTACCCTGAGAGCAGACATCTTTTTTCTATTAAAAAGAGAGGAAGTGTTGTTATTTGACTAGAGCTAATTTATAAAAAACAGCTGAAGTATCTGGTATGGAGTAAAGGTACATATTTACTTAGGGCATTGTAAGTTCAGGTGTGTACAAATCACACAATTGCAAAGATTTTATTTATTTCCACACAGAAAATAGGCCAATTGTCATGTACAAACATGACACTATGATTTTAAAAAATGCTGTGATGTCTTAATATTCACCAATTTCAGCTTGAAGTAAAAAGACATTTCCATTTCTTTAAGGCAAGAAAGGGGGTTTATCCAAACCTCCAAATGCCCTGGCTCATTAACTTGTTCCTGCCATAAAAAATTTCAAGCTCACCAATCAAGAGCACATGGCTAGAAAGCACTCCCTTGAGCTCTTTTGCTAACCAGACAAAACAAATCATAGCTAGGTACAAAACTGCTGGTTGACCTCAGAGACCCTGCAGGGCCCTCCTCTTCCTTCCTCCTGGCAGCCCAGCAATAATGACCAACTTGAGTCCACGGGGAAGCCCAGCGCATGCATGGGAGGCCCCCTGCACCTTCTCAAGGGTCCACATTCTAAGCTCAAATTTTCAAGCTTTCCTGAGTATGAGGGAAGCTTTAAGACATTAAAAAAGTCATAAACGCCACAAAATAATAACTACATTTTTAACACCTATGGATTGAGAAAACAGATGATAGTTCTTAAGAATCCGGTAATAACCTTGCATGGTTTTGTATTTTTTAAATTACAACATGGCCCATATTTAAAGGAGGTCGAAAGCAGAAGGAAAAGCCCCTGCTCCACCTGCAGATGACGTCTAGTGCCCAGACCAATCCATGGGACCCTCACAGGGATTTGCTGCCCACAACGCACCCACAGGGATCCAAGTCCACGAGTGGGAACACATCTCAGGAAGCAGAGAGGCCAAGGAACACTTCCTTTCCGCAAGGGGCCTGGCATTATTTAGCAGCCCCTCACCCGTATGAGTAGGGCTTAATGTCTCCTATATTTGGGAAACAAACTACAGATAAATCTGTATTTGTAGGATTTCCTTATATCCTTTTTAGACTAATATTAAGCCCAAAACAAATAAAATAAATAATCCTGGGAAGTCTGGTCACTTTGGAAGGCTTCCAGGAGCCATGATTTTGAATACTGACTCCTTCCGTTACTACTGTCTTCTTCCAAATGCTAATAATAGTGATAAATCAAAGGATTTTTTTCCTTTCTTCTGGAGCCCAGGGTTTGCAGGACTAGGTACAAGTATAGACGGGTGCTGGGGCCCACTTCCTCATCACTGCTTCAAAGATCAAGGAAATTATTGGTGGCCAGTAGCAGGAATTTCCTAGATTTTTTTTTTTTTTTTTGAGATGAAGTCTTGCTCTTGTCACCCAGGCTGGAGAGCAATGGCATGATCTCAGCTCACTGCAACCTCCACCTCCTGGATTCAGGTGATTCTCCTGCCTCAGCCTCTTCAGTAGCTGAAATTATAGGCACCCACAACCATGCCCGGCTAATTTTTTTTTTTTTTTTTTTTTTAGAGACAGGGTTTCACCATGTGGGCCAGGCTGGTCTTGAACTCCTGACCTCAGGTCCCAAAGTGCTGGGATTACAGGCATGAGCCACAATGCCCAGCCCATTTCTTAGATTTGTTTTTTAAAAAGCGGTCTACTCCTAGAAGTACACTCTTAAAAAAATATAAAACACATTTATTTGCATAGCAAAATGTGCAGAGAAACAATTTTCCACAGACTTCCTGAATTGCATTAGCAGTTGAGTGAAAACTCTAAAAAGTCACCCTGACATTCACTACAGATCTAAAGACAAGGGAATTCACATACACTCGTACTTATCCAGCACCAGACTGCATTGCTCCTGAGTGTAGGGTTTACATCCTGGTGTGAAAAAGGGAGTAGGAAAAATGGAAAGAAAATATTGCAGTTTGTCAAGAGCGACCTCACTCTGAAGACTGTAGGCAGGATAATTCGGTGCTGATGTTTTGGTAGAAAAACGATGGAACTCATTTGTGTGACGTTTTCCCTTGAAGATACAGATAAATATGTCCAAGAGAAACAGGCAGTACTTGGTGTCACAAGACTTGTCTAGTAAAGTTTTACACTGTGAATACCTTTTCTTTTTCATAATTTCTCTCCAAAAGTGAGCTGCTTTTAGAGCAAAACACACTGCAAACTATAACGTGTGCTTTAAAACGCAGCGACAAAGTGGGTGTATGTTGTGTATGTATATGAGAGAGAAAGGAAGATTGAGAGAGGGGAAGAGAGCAGGGAGAGAGTATTCTTCCGAATGCTCTTGGCTGTCTCCACAGCAGTTCTGAGCCATCTCGACTGCGGGGCAATTAGGCTAACGCCATCATGTTGTTGTCCGTTTTGTTCCTGAAGCTTGCTCTTTAACATGTGTCTAAATAATTTAATTTATGGATTGTATGCTGAGCAGGTTCAGCAAAAGTGGGGCAGGAAGCCCATGAATCTTAATGTTTCACTTTACTATAAGTCCCTCACATTAGTAGAGAGATTTGCCAGTCCTTTCTAAAAAGATCCACCACGATCTCTAGCCTACAGCTCCTGTTGATAATAGCTAGATTAGTTTACATTAAATGCTACCATAAATGATGTGTGGGAGTGCTATTATTTCTAAATATCTGCAAGATAATTTTGAATAGCATTAACTCAGATAAAACAAAGAGAAACAGACATTTTAATTTGCATAATAATTTCACATGAACAAAGTTGGACCAGCTAGAAACAATGAAAAGACAAAACCCTTCCATAATTGTTAAGTGTGGTTTTCATCTTTAAAATTTCTTCTTTAAGAGAACTGACATTTCACCAGCCCTGTGTCTTCATCCATTTACTTAAGGCCACACTGGAAAAGAGAAAGTGACTTCTGCTCCTGATAAAATGCATAGAGCACCCACTGTGAGCAAATCAGTGGGCCAGGCCACGTAGCACATGGTGGGTTGGGAAGAGCCGGGGAAGGCAGGGGCTGAGGGCTTCCAGTGAAGGAGGAGGAACTGGAAGCAATAGAAAAATGGAACTTAAATTTAGTCACCAGTGAGCTATATAGGATAGCCACTTACTATCTCCAAATACACAAGCAGTCTTCACCGGGATGCTTCAGGAATACTTTTTAGTTAAATAAAAATGGAATTTTAAAGCATTATTTTATCGCGCTAATGAAGGAAAGAAAATAAGTCAACTTTCTTGACCAAATACAATTTTAAAAATTCACATACCTAATAAATGAAGGCCATTGTCCTAAACGCCAAATGTTTTTCTTCTAGAATACAGGAGGTAGAGAAATTGGGCAAGTCTAGGAAAGGTGCTATAAGGAGAGCTTTTAAAAAATTTCTGATTTATCAATTCATTACGTTAAGATTTGTTTCTCTGATTTTAAGTGCTATATTTTTTAAGCTGACAAATAGGATAGAAGAAAGATAAAGAAAGAAGACCAAAAGAGAAATCAAAGAAAAAGAATGACAAAAATGAAAAGCTTAATGAGGAAAACGCTTGTGGTGGGAACTGAATCTTCCCAAATCACTACATAACAGGGGGTAAATGCTAGGAGGGTAAAACCCAAAACCAACAGACGACATGCACAATTAAATTAGGGGGAAGGCATCCGTAGGAACCTCCACATAGTGGCAGATGAGGCAAATCTCCATAATCTAACAGCCTACGTTGTCAGAAACAGTGCAGTAGAAAGCAGAGGAGGGAAACAGGTTCATGCTGGCCTAAGCTGCTGTCAGACACGCAGGTAAACTCGGCAGTCCATGCCGAGAGCGGCAGGGGGAACCTGGAGAGGGCTGTGAGACTCCAATTCATGGAACAAATCTCACTTTGTGGAGAAACTGCTGGGGTAGAATCCAAACCAAGCAGAGCAAGGACAATGTATACGAAGAAGAGTGACGATCAAAGGAATGTGGACTGGGGCAGGTGGATCTCAGAATGGATGCCGCCTGTAGTCAGTTTTCATGCTACTGATAAAGACACATCTGAGACTGGGCAATTTACAAAAGAAAGAGGTTTATAGCACTTACAGTTCCACATGGCTGGGGAGGCCTCACAATCACGGTGGAAGGTGAAAGGCACATCTCATATGGAGGCAGAGAAGAGAAGAGGGCTTGTCCAGGGAAACTCCCATTTTTAAAACCATCAGATCTCTTGAGACTCATCACTATCATGAGAGAGCACAGGAAAGACCCACCCCTATGATACAGTTATCTCCCACTGGGCCCCTCCTACAGCATGTGGGAATTACGGGAGTTACAAAATGAGATTTGGATGGGGACACAGAGCCAAACCATATCACCACAGTATTTTAAATTTATTTTTTAAGTTGTGGTAAAATATGCATAACCAGATGTGCAGTTCAGTGGCAATAAGTGCATTTAGATTGTTGTACCATCATCACCATCACCTATTCACAGAATTTTTTCTCTTACAAAACAAACTCCTCATCCGTTAAACAGTTACTCCCCATTCCCTGGGTTTCTCAGTGCCCAGCAACCACCATTCTACTTTCTGTCCTCATGAATTTGACTCAGATATGACATATGAGTGGAATCATGCAGCATTTGTCCTTTTAGGTCTGGCTTGTTTACTTACCATAGTGTCTTCAAGGTTCACTTATACTGTAGCATATGTCAGAATGTCCTTCCTTGTAAAGGATGCATAATATTCCGTTGTACATATACATATGTACCACACATTGTATTCATCTACTTTGTACTAAAGATTCAGCAATTCTACCTCTGACTATGCACACAACGGTGTTAAAAGCAGTCTTGAAGAGATATTTGCACACAAGTGTTCATAGCAGCAATATTCACAACAGCCAAAAGTTAGAAGCAAACCAAGTGGCCACCATGTTTTTATCACAGCATAAAAACAAAAGGAGAGGGAGTTCTCTCACAGAGAAACTAGACTAGGTACCTCTGGCATGCTTGTCATTTATCAAAGGAAAGAAAACTTCTTTTAAACAACTATATGAAAACTAAAAAGAAAATAAAATCCCTGCCATGATAACACACTATAAAGGCATGCCCACAAAACATATGAAAAATGTAATAAAATATATCTAAATAAACTAAAAGAAAAATTGAAAAATATAAACTATAAAAATGACATAACTAAGGTTATTTAGAAAAACTAAAAAATGATATGATTCCACAAACAGATTTAAGAAGAAAGAGAGACACACTAAGGAAATAATCTAAAATAAAAGGATATTTTTATCAGAAATGATTGCTAAAATAGTAGTAATATAAGAATCAATAAACACGATTGATATGTATTAAAATTTAGAGGAAGGAGAAAAAACACATTCTAAATCAATTAAAATATTTTTAAAGTTGAAAGAAAGTTGCTGTAGAAGAGAAACAAAGAACATAATTTATACTTGTAGAAAAAGCCAATGAAGAAGGAAATCAAAGCAAAATAACAGAAATACAATAAGGTATTTCTAAAAGTTTTATTTTAAAGACATAATTCCATAGTAAAAGGGCTTCCATATTCCTTGGGAAACCTAACCATAGGGATATAACTAAGATATTCACCTAAAACTACTGAAATTTAATTAATTAAAAAGAAATCCTCAATGAATCAAAACACACAGCCAAATCATTCATAAGGTGGTAAAATAAAATTGTAATCAGAATTTTCAGCATAAACAGGTAATGACAGAAGACAATGCAGAAAGATGTTTCAAATACCCAAAAAGAAACAAATATGAGCTAAAAATTTTAGACCCAGTCAAATGGACTGTATGGGTGTAGACAAACTACTGTAAGAACACATCAACTCAGAAAATGTTGCTGCCCTGAGCCTCTGTAATGTAAGCTGCTAGACAAGGAGTTTTCAACAACAAAGGAAAGGGTAGGTGACAGTACAAAGACTGGAAGTGAGTGATAAACTTGCAATTATTGTAATACAAAGATTAAAGGGTAATCACACATTATGTGATACCGTATGTAAGGTCGCTATTCTCTGACAAGATAGATGCAGCGTGGCTATCAAAATAGGAGGAGAATGGCAACATATAAAATTAAGTTCATGAAGAGTGTTATAGAAACTAACTGGGTGGCAGAAAATAATATTAAAATATTAATAAGTAATTTATAATTAATTAATTAAGAGAGAGAAGAGATGTTAGGTAGGGGGCACCATGTCAGAAAAAAGAGGAGAGAGGGAAAGAGTTTGGTAGAGAAGTGTATTATTGTTCACAATAGGAAATCAATTGAAAACAGACAAATAAGAGGGGATCTAGAGTATCACATAAGTATGTTATATTAAAGATAAACATGTAAACAAACACAAGCCTTGCTGGATAGTAAATGCATACAAAATAAGAGAAAAAAGCCAATAGACCAAATAGTGACTGATTATATAAATAAAAATATATTTAGTATATATTAAATGCAAAACCATATGACAGAGCTAAAGCAAACATAGTGAGTAAATCAATAAACGTCAATTGGTTTAATTCATTTCCTGCAAGATGTAAAGAATAAATTATGGTATCAGATCACAAAAGATTAATTTCAGTGGCAGTTTGGGGTCATTGATAATCTCTATGACCGCTTTGAGCTAAAATAAAAATGGTAAATTTTCTGAACATCTAACAGTAGATGATGAATTAAAAATCAAAACATTATACCTCATAATGGTGTCAGAGATAAATTATTGACATAGAAAGATGTTTATAAAATACAGTTTTAAAATTCAATTTTAAAGTATATAAAAATTATTCTGCTCTTCAACATTTGGCCCTGCCATTCTGTTCCCCAGGGAATGGTTTATTGCTTCCCTTTGCCTCTGCAGATGCTTTCAGGTAACTTGATTGAACTCTGGGACCTTCCAACTATGAACATTTCCCGGCTACCAGTAAACTTTATATCATGCCATTCCGAGCTTTGCCATCGCCCTGCTGAAGCTGTGGATGCATAAATGCTTTCTTCACTAAAAGTTCAACAGTTCTGTAGGTCACTGACTCTCTGGGGCAATGCTTAGTGTGTAAGGAAAGTATCAATGTGTGCATGAGTGTGTGCATGTGGATGTGTATGTGTGGTTTCTGTATGTAAATATATTTTTGTCTCAAGTTAGAACTTATTCTAATACTATGATGATGTTATCCCTAGAAATATATGAGATATTGCTTCTTTAGGACTTCACTGAGGAAATAAGAAAATGATTTGTATTGTAGTTAGAATTTATAAGAATATGACAGAAAACCAATTTAAGGAATTTCTGCAATATCCTCTTTACTGGCTAGCAACCCGGTCAACATTAAGAGAGTAAAAGTCAAGGATGTCCTCCCTTATTTATGCCCAAGACTTTAAAACACAGTATAGAATTATTATATTCAAAGGATTCGCTTTCTATGTCATTCTGAATCGCTTAGTAATATAGATGTTTAATTATATAGTTAGATTTTGAAATCAAGTGCCACTGAGGATTAACTTAATTTGCAATGTAAAATTGTAAAAAGCAAATAAATCCATTCTTTAAGGGTAAACTTACATTCCAGAATTATAAAAGACCCTTTTCATATAATGTGCAAAAATATATAGAGCATTTTAAAGAGAATTAAAGACAAATTAATAGAAAAATTTTTTATAGGGATAGTCATATATCAAATTTATAGATCACTTAGTTTGCTTAATAGAGAATACTAATTATGTGAAATTATATTAGAGTTTACAGTAGGCCATTTAAAATGTGCAAGATAATACTATAAAATATCACTATCAGCAAAAAAAAGGAGTAAAACTCAAATGGGTAAAATAATATTCATAATCATAATAACAAATATAGCATATTTGGTACAATTCCTATACTGAGAACTTAGGTGATGATTAAAACAGAGTTTGTCACCTTGTAATGTTAATATAAATCCAAATATTAGCTTACATCAAAGATGTAATCAAACCTTGCTAGTAGTTTGAAATATGATAAGGAGTGCCTAACAAAATTGCCCTCCTACAAACTGCAGCTATAAATCCTGCACAAAACACAGAATTTCCTGAATGCTCTAAAAACTGAACAAAAGCAGCCAGATTTTGGAGACATTCAAAACTTGGAGCAAATGATTAGCAAGGAGTGAATTCCAAGTATTTTGTGGTTGTGACCTGCAGGCAGTTACTTCCATGGCAGGTGGCTGGGTAAGGGGAGTTAGTTAGAACTCTAATAAAATGTCCATTGTCTTTCTGTCTGTAATAATCAGGTCAAGGAAATCTGGACAACAAAAACAACAAAAAAAGGGAAAGTTAGAAAGAAAGAAGTAGAGCCCCAAATTATGTGTTTAAGCTTGAGTCTCTGGCTGATCCTGAACCACAAAAGCTGCAGCTCAGGCTTCAAGTGCTGAACAGAGACCTGTGTCGTCACTCATTGCAGGCCCAGCAATTTCCAGTTTGATTCTAATCAAGCTAATTGCATCCTAAAGCAAAACTACCAAAGCTGTTCGGAGTAATATAATAAAATTTGGAATCCCTACTATATAACTTTCAAAATATCCAAGAAAAAATTCAAAATTATTTGACATATGAACAGAAAAATGTAAACTTATCTCAAGAGAAAATATCATGAATGCATGACAACATTAAGAAAACTCAGAAATTGGAATTATTAGAAACTGGAAAACTAATTAATACATTCCAACCCTGGAATGACTAATAAAATGGACCCTAGTTATGCTATTTATCAAGATATAAGTATATATATAATACATTAATATGTAATTATACATATATGAATATGTATATATACACATCTATGCCTGTGTGCATGTTGTATGTAAATAAGAATATACAATATATTGTATATATCATATATTTTATTTATTCTTATGTATATATCTTGCTTTATAGAAATGTATTCTTATTTTACATACATTCTTATAAATAATACATTTCTATAAAGCAAGATATATACATATATGTGAATAAAATTGTATAGTGACATATACACACTTATAAAAGAATATACATCCACACAAACACACACACATACATACACATATAGGTTTAGCCTTAATAAGAAGTGTGTGTCAGCTTCTATTTCACAATGACAGGACTTTAAGGCAACCATTATCGCTATGCTCAATCAAATAAAGAAAAATAAATTTGTAATAGATAAAAAGATAAATCCCAGCAGAAAGGAAAACATATAAAATTTAAAAATGAAAATTTTTACATGAAAAATACACCTAAAATTTTAAAAAATTCTCTGGATGGACTTAATAGAAGAATAAAGATGATATAGAGAAAAATCACTAAACCTAAAGATGAATCAACCAAAATTAGTCAACCTGAGAAAGAATAAGACATAATTTTCTTTTCAAAATGAGTGAAACCTTAGGGACAATTATAAGACAATTTTGAGAGGCCTAACATAAAAGGCTGCAATGTTTAGAATGGCAAAAAAAAAGCAAGACCCAACCATACATTGTTTATGAAAGACACATGTTATATATATAAATGTACAGGTACATTGAAAGTAAAGGAATGGAGAAAAAAACCTTGAAAACAGTGAATACAAGAAAGCAAGATTGGCTAAATGAGTAGATTTTAAGACAACAAATATAACCAAAGATAACAAGGGATATTTTTAATTATAAGAGAATAACATCATCAGAAAGAGAAAACAATCATGACTGTGTATGCAACTAATAACCGATTCTCGAAAATGGATGAGGCAAAAATCAATATCATAAAAATACTCTACAATTATAGTATTGTCATATCTTCTTGCAGCAATTGATAGAACTAGACAAAAATGATAAAAAGAATAGAGACAGTGAACAAGATTGTCAATTCACATTGACCTAATTGATGTTTATAGAACATTGCAACTAACCCAATACTCCCCATTCTTGTAGTAAATATGATATGTTTACTGAGTAGGACTATATTCTGAGCCATAAACAAAGAAAAAAAAAGCTCTTAAATTTCAGAGGCTATAAAAATATTTTGTATCTAATTAGTCAAAACAAATATTTTTAATATTATTAACAGATTACTTGAATTAATAACTATATTTCTTGAATAGTACAGCTTAAGGAAAATTGCATATATTTATACTTCTGTATATATGCATATAGGTCTATGTACATATGTCTATTTTAATTTCTTTCAATATAAATATTATTCTTTTTTAAAAAGTGACACTATGGAATCATTTCTCGCAGTGACTGAGATCAATGCTCCTGGAATGTGGCTTGCTCTGCCATCCACCCTGCATCCTAGTTTCTTTCCATCAGCTCCCACCAAGTTAGTTTTATTCTTAGAAAAGTCAGTTGCTTTTTCTCAACTGTTTGTATCACCTCTATATCTTATTCTATTTAAATAATTGATAAAAATAGTATGCAAACCAAAGAATGGGAATCACAATAAAAGTTACTCATATGAGATATAAAAAGAATGTTTTATAAAGTCTTAATTTGAAAAAGCAAGTGAAAAAATAAATCACCGTAAATTGCAAGTTCCAAAGGAAATAAATATTATTCAGAAAGGTTCTGAAATCAGATTCCTTCCCAAACTCTGTAATGTCTCCTGTCTCATTCCACTTTAAAGGAAATGTCATAGAAAATTACATATAACCTGTGTGTGTGCGTGTGTGTGTGTGTGTGTGTGTGTGTGTGTGTTTTCTAAACAAAGCTGAAATGATCAATTATCAAATCTATACTCTGGAAAGCTGGCTTTGATAAATAACTAAACACTCAAATGTCTTAGCCTAAATGAAATGGAAAAATTTCTTGAGAGACAGAATTTGTCAAAACTAACACAAGAAGAAATATATAATCTGAATAGGCATAGTATATTGAACAAATTGAATCAATACTTACCTTCCAAAACAGAAAGCACACAACCTAGCTGGTTCACTGCTAAATTCAACCAAACATTTAGAAAGAAAATTATATCAATTTTTAAATAAACTCTCATAAGATAGGAGCAGAAGGGATATTTCCTAACTCATTCTATGAGGCCAGCATCACACTTATATTAAAACCAAAGACACTACCAGAAAATTATAGACCAATGTCACTAATGAGCATGGATGCAAAAATCCTCAACAATATATTAGAAAATCAAATCTACCAATGTATAAAAGAATTGCATAGCACAACTGTATTGGTCAGGGTTCTCTAAAGGTACAGAACTAATAGGATAGACATATCTATGAAGGAGAGCTTATTAAGAAGTACTGACTCAAATGATCACAAGGTGAAGTCACACAAAAGGCTGTCTCAAAGCTGAGAAGCAGGGAAGCCAAAACATCAAAATTATGGAAGATGTTCAGTCTGTGGCTGAAGGCCAAAGAGCCCCTAACAAACCACTGGTGTAAGTCCAAAAGTCCAAAAGCCAAAGAACTTGAAGTCTAATGTTTGAGGGCAGGAAGCATCCAGCATGGGAGAAAGATGAAGGCTGGAAGACTCAGCAATTCAAGTTCTTCCACATTCCTTTGCCTGCTTTATTCTAGCCACACTAGCAGCTGATTAGCTTATGGCTACCCTGATTGAGGGTGGGTCTGCCTCTCCTAGTCAACGAATTCAAATGTTAGTCTCCTTTGGCAGCACCATCACAGACACAACCAGAAACAATATTTTCAACCTTCAGTCCAATCAAGTTGACACTCAATATTAACCATCACAAGTCCACCCCTTGTCAACTTGAACCTCTGTACATCTCCTGAAATCATAATCTTTAAATAAAGACAATAAAAAGGTCATAATTATGCCTAACATAATACAGCTATCCTTTGTACAATCAGAAGCACACTAATTCTTAACCTAAATACTATTACATAAAGTTAACAACACTTAAATGCTGATATAAAGTTAATAAATCTTACGTCACATGATAAAAAGAAAGGAAATAAAATGAAGATTTTTTGAGAGGGGAGTTAAGAAATTACTTAGGCAGGTAGTGAGGGTATTGAAGACCTCAGTAAGATTTCCATTTTGTTTGTTTGTTTGTTTTTTTAAAGATGGGGTTTCACCATGATGGCCAGGCTGGTCTTGAACTCCTGACCTCAGGTGATCCACCCACCTCAGCCTCCCAAAGTGCTAGGATTACAGGCGTGAGCCACCGCACCCAGCCAAGATTTCCCTTTTAGTGAAAAGTAGACCCAAATTATTTTCCTAACAAAGAGCAGCCTGTAAAATCAAACTGCAGACATAGATGCCGGCAGCTCTGCCAATCACGTTCAAAATGGCAGCTCCATCTTTCCTTCTCTTTGTCAGCCATGTGTATGGTAAGGAGCAGACAAGATAGCACTGGCTAAGAGGAAAGCTTATTTGCTTGGTAAGATTATGGTGGGGCAGCAAGTCTTCCCCACATGCTATGCAACATCACATCCGATCAAACCAATCTGTGAGCACTACATGAATCAGACACCACCTCCTCAAGCTAGACTATAAAATCTGGCACATCTGCCACCAGCTGATCTTTTCTCTCAGAATTCCCCTTTCTCTCAATAGAGAGAGAACTGTCTCTCTTTCTCTTTCTTCTGCCTAGTAAACTTAAACTCCTAAACTCCTCATATGTGTCCATTTCCTAAATTTTTCCTGTGTGAGATGATGAACCCTGGGTATATACCCCAGCTAATGTAGCTGCTTCATACTGGGGGCTTGTCCAGGATACCAATATGTAACATGTATCAAAACAGTGAGAAAAGGAGTGGACTCCAACTTTGTCCTTTCATGGGCTCTCTGCCTCCCTTTTAGAACCAAATCAATTATATAACAGGCATCCATCAGTCTGTAAAAAGATGATTCGCATGGCTACCATTCTTAAAGACTCAAATGTGAGGCTTACTGGGAAGAATGTGGGGAATCCTCCAGCACCCACATTTTGCTGGCCATGTTGACCATGTTTGAACCAGCGTCTTTTCATGGAGGACTGAGCCATTGCTTTGGGGCTGAAAGAGGACCTGGAGCAACTGAGGATTTCCGGCTGGGGCTACCCCTGGTGATAGCCAAAGGATTCTGGACAGACCCCAGCCTCCAACTGCCCAATGGGGTGTTAGAAAGAGGATCTCCAATGTTTCTATCATAATTTCCTCTTTTCTTGTCCATGACCACCTATCCCCTATCCTCTCTGTGTATGCAATGTGTGGGAAGCTTTACAGTTCAGGGTAGTAATCTTGTTAGGCAAGATCAGGGAATGCCATAGTAACTGGAATTATAGCTCAAGGGAATGCTGTATTGGTGATTTTTTTAGGAAAAGAGGGTTTCCCCCTACAGCGAGGTCACTCTCTGCCCTTGATCTGAAGAGCACATGGCACTTCCAGGTCGCTGTCTTCCCTTGGTCTGGTGAGCACATGGCATTTTCAGCTTTCTCTCTCTGCCCTTGGTCTGGAGAGCACATGGCATGTCAAGGTCACTCTATCTTTGACCTAGAGAGCACATGGCATTTCTAGGTAAACAGTGACACCTAGTGGAATAGGAATCCTCTCCATGAGGCACATTGTCAGATCTTTACCAAAACAACCTAGCTTCCCAATTCTCCTCCAGTTTAGTTTCTCTCATAAACCAGGCTTTATGCTGCTTCTGTGAACAGGAAAACTCAGCCCTGAACAATTAGGAGTAAAACGTCCTCCAGAACCAAATTTTAGTCACATTACTATCCCATCAGCAGGAAAATCACCATTCAGTTCCTATGGCTTTTAAGGTAATTATTCTGCCTCCAATTAAAATGATACTTAACTAGTAAGAGGATTTTAAGTTTGGGAACCAACAAGCCCTAATTAACAACAACCATTCTCTAAGGGTAAATATTTTAGTACAAGTCATAATAATAGCAAGATATAGAGTTCAAACCAGCACATTTCCTCCATTAAGGAGGAAAATGCAACTGTCACAAAGCCTCTCCTGAGATCCATTTTTCAAGGAGCCAGTCAAGTCATACAAGTCTAGGAAGTCAAAGACAAATCACAGGCAGAGGACTAGAGCTGTGTGTGTGAGTGTGACTAATCCCAGTTACTCAGTTCCTCTAGTTCCATGGCTGAGGGTCATGCCCAAAACCATGGGCAGCATGTTCAACAAGGTACTGGGAATCAGGAACCATGGAGGTAAAACAGCAGGGGGGACACCCCCACTATCTTCCTCTCCACGCTGGGTCACCCCAAAAGGAAGGACATAAAAGTGATGCCTTTTCCTTGCTACCTTTTCTACATGGATAAGAGATCATCTTCAGCATGCACCCCCCGGGGCGCATTGTATAACACAAGAACTCCTTTGACCCTGAAACTTTAAAGAATAAAGCAGCTCATTTTCTTTTGCACAAGGGCATGACCTTCTTACTAGCCATTTGAAGGCCTTACAAAATCAACCCAACTCTTTTAGTAGTCATATCAAGCAGGCCTATAGAGAATGATTTCCCAAAGTTACAGAATCAACTTTTAGGGGAACAATCTGAGGATCCCCCTGTTTGGGGCCCCCTCAAGTTCCCTTCTCATTTCAGGACCTTAGGCAAATAAAGGGAGACTTAGGCCAATTTCCCAATGACCCTGATAGGTATATACAAGCTTTCCAAATTTTAATTCAGGTGTTTGGCCTCTCACGAAGGGATGTTAAGCTACTCCTAAGCCAAATCCTAACTGTGGTTGAAAAATAGGCAGCTTTGCAGGCAGGTGAGAATTTTGGAGATGGGCAATATATCTCCTATAATAGGCCAAAATGGAAAAGAAAAAACAGGGAAGCTGAAGAAATAGGGGAAACACTGTTGTCAATAGGAAGGGAATCAGTACCTCTTGAAAACTCTAATTGGAACCCCCAAAATTCTCTATAGTGTTTTTTTCTTCTTTTACGGTTTAAAATGGCTTCTATCTAATTTTATAATGTTCTTCCAACATGTGAAAAGTTAATTCCCCCAAACCTTAAAATACTTGGCTTAGAGATCATCTAGAGGAAGGGAATCTAGAAGCCTGGCATGCCACCACCAAAACAGTAGAAGTTTTGTTTTGTTTTGTTTTGTTTTGTTTTAATGAGTCAGTGGTCTCTCTCGCTGTGCAAACCAGTAAAAGAAATCATAAGGTTTACTGCTTACATTATCTGTAAAGTTTTGATTAATGAAAAATAACTTGTGAGGTTGGTCTTAAGCTGTAGCCAACCTGTTGTGCTTTGTGTGTATACTGTATGGTTCTGTCAAAAGAAAGGCTAGGATGTCGAACCAGGACTCCATAAGCCTGCTGTTCATGTCAGCCCAATAAAATGGTCAGTAACAGACTTAGCTACAGGCCTCCATCTTGTGTCATGTCTTTGGAAACATGAGCAGTACCCATGTGGCAATACTTCATTTTAGTCTCTGTCATTTTACAATGGTTACTGTCTCATGCTGAGTCAGTTCCTGGGTGAGAGCCAGAAAATCAGATAAGCCAATTTATCAATCTGGGTGGGGCCAGCTAAGTCATCAAGATCAGGGTTTATAAAATAACTTAAGCACTGATCTTTTTTTTTTTTTTTTTTTTTTATTTTATTTTATTTTTTTCCCATTTATTTATTTTATTGCATTTTAGGTTTTGGGGTACATGTGAAGAACATGCAAAATTGTTGCATAGGAACACACGTGGCAGTGTGATTTGCTGCCTTCCTCCCCATCACCTACATCTGGCATTTCTCCCCTTGCTATCTCTCCCCAGCTTCCCACCCCCCACTGTCACTCCCCAATTTCCCCCAAACTGACCCCAGTGTGTAGTGCTCCCCTCCCTGTGTCCATGTGTTCTCATTGTTTGACACCCGCCTATGAGTGAGAACATGCGGTGTTTGATCTTCTGGTCTTCTGTCAGTTTGCTGAGAATGATGGTTTCCAGGTTCATCCATGTCCCTACAAAGGACCCAAACTCATCGTTTTTGATGGCTGCATAATATTCCATGGTGTATATGTGCCACATTTTCCCT
>NW_022436971.1:21284564-21289228 GCF_009761245.1 Sapajus apella
GTTGTGTTGCCTCCGAGACCTCTGTTCTGTTCCATTGGTCTATATCTCTGTTTTGGTACCAGTACCATGCTGTTTTGATTACTGTAGCCTTGTAGTATAGTTTGAAGTCTGGTAGTGTGATGCCCCCTGCTTTGTTCTTTTTGCTTAGAATTGACTTGGTTATGCGGGCTCTCTTTTGGTTCCATATGAAGTTTAAGGTGGTTTTTTCCAGTTCTGCAAAGAAGGTCATTGGTAGCTTGATGGGGATAGCATTGAATCTGTAAATTACTTTGGGCAGTATGGCCATTTTCACGATATTGATTCTTCCTAACCATGAACATGGAATGTTTCTCCATCTGTTTGTGTCCTCTCTTATTTCGTTGAGCAGTGGCTTGTAGTTCTCCTTGAAGAGGTCCTTTACATTCCTTGTTAGTTGTATTCCTAGGTATTTTATTCTCTTTGTGGCAATTGTGAATGGAAGTTTGTTCTTGATTTGGCTCTCTTTAAGTCTGTTACTGGTGTATAGGAATGCATGTGATTTTTGCACATTGATTTTGTATCCTGAGACTTTGCTGAACTTGCTTATGAGTTTCAGGAGGTTTGGGGCTGAGACGATGGGGTCTTCTAGATATACAATCATGTCGTCTGCAAATAGAGACAATTTGACTTCCTCCTTTCCTATTTGAATGCCCTTTATTTCTTTTTCTTGCCTGATTGCTCTGGCTAGAACTTCTAATACTATATTGAATAGCAGTGGTGAGAGAGGGCATCCTTTTCTGGTGCCACATTTCAAGGGGAATGCTTCCAGTTTTTGCCCATTCAGTATGATATTGGCTGTTGGTTTGTCATAAATAGCTTTTATTCTTTTGAGATACGTTCCATTGATACCTAGCTTATTGAGTGTTTTTAGCATAAAGGGCTGTTGAATTTTGTCAAAGGCCTTCTCTGTATCAATTGAGATAATCATGTGGTTTTTGTCTTTGGTTCTGTTTATGTGGTGAATTACGTTTATAGACTTGCGTATGTTGAACCAGCCTTGCATCCCTGGGATGAAGCCTACTTGATCATGGTGGATAAGCTTTTTGATGTGCTGTTGCAATCGGCTTGTCAGTATTTTATTGAAGATTTTTGCATCTATGTTCATCATAGATATTGGCCTGTAGTTTTCTTTTCTTGTTGAGTCTCTGCCGGGTTTTGGAATCAGGATGATGTTGGTCTCATAAAATGATTTGGGAAGAATTCCCTCTTTTTGTATTGTTTGGAATAGTTTCAAAAGAAATGGTACCAGCTCCTCTTTGTATGTCTGGTAGAATTCAGCTGTGAACCCATCTGGACCTGGGCTTTTTTTGGGTGGTAAGCTCTTAATTGCTGCCTCAACTTCAGACCTTGTTATGGGTCTGTTCAGGGTTTCGGCTTCTTCCTGGTTTAGGCTTGGCAGGAGGCAAGTGTCCAGGAATTTATCCATTTCTTCCAGGTTTATTAGTTTGTGTGCGTAGAGTTGTTTATAATAATCTCTGATGATGGTTTGAATTTCTGTGGAATCTGTGGTGATATCCCCTTTATCGTTTTTTATTGCATCTATTTGGTTATTCTCTCTTTTCTTTTTTATTAATCTGGCTAGTGGTCTGTCTATTTTGTTGATCTTTTCAAAAAACCAGCTCCTGGATTTACTGATTTTTTGAAGGGTTTTTTGTGTCTCTATCTCCTTCAGTTCTGCTCTGATCTTAGCTATTTCTTGTCTTCTGCTAGACTTTGAGTTTTTTTGATCTTGCTCCTCTAGCTCTTTCAGTTTTGACGATAGGGTGTCAATTTTTGATCTCTCCTTGTTTCTCATGTGGGCACTTATTGCTATATATTTTCCTCTAGAGACTGCTTTAAATGTGTGCCAGAGATTCTGGTATGTTGTGTCTTCATTCTCGTTGGTTTCGAAGAACATCTTTATTTCTGCCTTCATTTCATTGTTTATCCAGTCAACATTCAAGAGCAAGTTGTTCAGTTTCCATGAAGCTGTGCGGTTCTGGGTTAGTTTTTGAATCCTGAGTTCTAACTTGATTGCACTGTGGTCTGAGAGACTGTTTGTTACTATTTCCGCTCTTTTGCATTTGCTGAGGAGTGATTTACTCCCAATTATGTGGTCAATTTTAGAGTAGGTGTGATGTGGTGCTGAGAAGAATGTATATTCTGTGGATTTGGGGTGGAGAGTTCTGTAAATGTCTATTAGGTTTGCTTGTTCCAGGTCTGAGTTCAAGTCCTGGATATCCTTGTTAATTTTCTGTCTGGTTGATCTGTCTAATGTTGACAATGGGGTGTTAAAGTCTCCCACTATTATTGTGTGGGAGTCTAAGTCTCTTTGTAAGTCATTAAGAACTTGCCTTATGTATCTGGGTGCTCCTGTATTGGGTGCATATATATTTAGGATCGTTAGCTCTTCTTGTTGCATTGATCCTTTTACCAATATGTAATGTCCCTCTTTGTCTCTTATGATCTTTGTTGCTTTAAAGTCTAATTTATCAGAGATGAGAATTGCAACTCCTGCTTTTTTTTGCTCTCCATTTGCTTGGTAAATCTTCCTCCATCCCTTTATTTTGAGCCTTTGTGTATCCTTGCATGTGAGATGGGTTTCCTGGATACAGCACACCAATGGGTTTTGGCTTTTTATCCAATTTGCCAGTCTGTGTCTTTTGATTGGGGCATTTAGTCCATTTACATTTAGGGTTAATATTGTTATGTGTGAATTTGATACTGCCATTTTGGTGCTAGCTGGCTGTTTTGCCCTTTAGTTGAGCTGGTACTTGTTGTTCCTTTATATGTGTAGAGCCTCTTTCAGGAGCTCTTGCAGAGCTGGCCTGGTGGTGACGAAATCTCTGAGTTCTTGCATGTTCCCAAAGGATTTTATTTTTCCTTCACTTCTGAAGCTTAGTTTGGCTGGATAGGAGATTCTGGGTTGAAAGTTCTTTTCTTTAAGGATGTTGAATATTGGCCCCCATTCTCTTCTGGCTTGTAGGGTTTCTGCTGAGAGATCTGCTGTGAGTCTGATGGGCTTCCCTTTATGGGTAACCCGACCTTTCTCTCTGGCTGCCCTTAGTATTTTCTCCTTCATTTCGACCCTGGTGAATCTGACGATTACGTGCCTTGGGGTTGCTCTTCTTGACGAATATCTTTGTGGTGTTCTCTGTATTTCCTGGACTTGAATGTTTACCTGCCTTGCTAGGTTGGGGAAGTTTTCCTGGATAATATCCTGAAGAGTATTTTCCAGCTTGGATTCATTCTCTTCGTCGCATTCAGGTACGCCTATCAAACGTAGATTAGGTCTTTTCACATAGTCCCACATTTCTTGGAGGCTTTGTTCATTCCTTTTTACCCTTTTTTCTCCAGTCTTGCCTTCCCGTTTTATTTCATTGAGTTGATCTTCGACCTCTGATATCCTTTCTTCTGCTTGGTCAATTTGGCTGTTGATACTTGTGCATGCTTCACGAAGTTCTCGTGTTGCATTTTTCAGCTCCATCAATTCACTTATATTCCTTTCTATTTTGTCCATTCTTGTTAGCATTTCGTCAAATCTTTTTTCAAGGTTCTTAGTTTCTTTGCATTTGGTTAGAACATGTTCTTTAAATTCACAGAAGTTTCTTACTACCCACCTTCTGAATTCTGATTCTGTCATTTCATCACACTCGTTCTCCATCCAACCTTGTTCCCTTGCTGGTGAGGAGTTGTGATCCCTTTTAGGAGGAGAGGTGTTCTGGTTTCGGGTGTTTTCATCCTTTTTGCGCTGGTTTCTTCCCATCCTTAAGGATTTATCCACCTGTCGACTTTGTAGTTGCTGGCTTTCAGATTGGGTCTCAAATCTTTCAGATTGACGTTCTGTTTGTTGATGATGAGGTTATTTCTGTTTCTTGGTTTTCCTTCTGACAGTCTGGCCCCTCTGCTGTAGGTCTGCTGAGGCTCACTCCAGGCCCTGCTTGCCTGGGGTTCACCTGCAGCAGCTGTTGAACAGCAACGGTTGTTACCAGTTTTCTTCTTCTGCTATCTTTGTCCCAGACGGATACCCGCCTAGTGTCAATCTGATATCTCCTTTATGAGGTGGCTCTTTGGATATATAGGGGTCAGGGAGCTGCTTGAGGAGACGGTCTTTTCTTTATAGGAGCTCAAATGGTGAGTTGTGAGCTCTGTTGTTGTTCATTCAGAGCTGCTGGGCAGGTACTTTTAGGTCTGCTGCAGCTGAACTCATAAACTGCTTTTTGTTCCCAGGTGCTCTGTCCCAGGGATTTAGGACTTTATTTATGAGTTTCCGTTATGCTGCCGCCTTCTTTTTTTTTTTCCTTCAGACCTGCGCAGCCCAGCAAGGAGGCCGCCTAGTCACTGTCGGCCTATGGCAGCTTTGCTGAGCTGCTGTGGGCTGCGCCCCGCTGCCGAGTGAACTTTCCTGCAGTCCTGATTATATGGGTGTAGTTAGAACTGCTTTGGCGACGGTGGCCCGCCTCTGTTGGGGTGGAGTCTCTGCTGTGGTGGGTTGCCTTGGCAACGGCGGGCTGCCTCAGCAATGGCGGGTTGCCTTGGCAACGGCGGGCTGCCTCGGTAATGGCGGACGCCCCTCCCCGACAGAGCTGGACCGTCCTGGGTTCAGCTGCGCTTGCTGTGAAACTCTCAATCCAGAGTTTCTGGTTGCTGTTCTTTTGTGGGGGTGG
>NW_022436971.1:21289328-21342505 GCF_009761245.1 Sapajus apella
GCCGCGCTGGCCGAAACAGCCGCGCTGGCGACCGTGGAGCTCCTCTGCCCGGGAATTTCCTAGTCTGTGGGCAATAAAAACGCAGCGTCCACTCACCCTCTGCGCTTTCACTGGGAGCTGCAATCCTGAGCTGTTCCTAAACGGCCATCTTGGATCAGCACTGATCTTGAGAGCAGTTAAGAGAGGGTCAAAATCTTTTATCCTCCAGCTACAGGACTCCTGAGCCGTGATTTCTAATCTTATGGCTAGTTTCTTGGTCTGGTCCCCAGTCGAGAGGGAAGTATATCTTAGAAAGACGATGTTATTACCTTTGTTTTATGCTATAAACTGTAAACCAGGCTCCTCCCAAAGTTGGTTTGACCTATGCCCAGGGTTGGACAAGGAGAGCTTGAGGACTGGAAACAAATGGAGTTGGTTGGGTTGGACCTCTTTTACTGTCTCAGTCACAATTTTGTAATAATGATATCAAAAGCTGCTTACCACACCTTTAAAAATACCTTGTATGTTTGTGGCTAAGACATAACCTAATTATGGCTTGTTGGTTTCACCTGTGAGGTTACTTTTTGTAAAGTTCAAAAGCTGAAAATCTTAGCTTCCCATGGCTAAAGTCGAGTAACAAGAGATTTAAAAGTATTTTCTTAAAGGGTACTCAGCTTAATTAAAAGTGGATATTCAAGTTATAGGTATATTTAAAAGGCATTTATGTTTTTCTCTTCTTGGATCTTGTTTTTCTGATAAAAGATTTCCTTTTTTATTCTGAGTCAAGTGAATTATTTTTCTCCATTATTTGTCTTGCCATTCTTATGCACACGAGAGGCCCTAAAATAACTTCTGGTAGCCTGGGACTCCTTGGGAAAACATAGTAGGTGCCACAGACCCCATTTTGGGGAAAAAATTTGTTTTCCTCATGAAATCCCAGGAATTAAAAGCTCTGTTCTGTTCTGTATTCTGTTATCTGACAGTTTTGAGTTTTTGGATTATCAAATTACTTCACATTATGACAGAGATTTGGTGTGTGACAACTAGGTAGGAAACATATTTTCAGGGATGACTAATGGTAGTTTTGGAGGGATAGTTCGCTATTCGCACATTTGAACCACAGAAGCATGCTCTTGGTCACCTTAAAAATACAGAAACATCCCCACCCCCGCTGAAAGATGAGACTCCCATGGGAGATGGGCTGATTACAACATAAGTCAATTGGCTTTGGGTTGCCTTGAAATAAAATGCATGCTAGAAGCACCACACTGTCTTCTCCCATAGTAACTCCCTCTTTTTGAGGATTCAAGATTCAGTATAAAATAGCACCCTTGATTTTGGTAATTTGTCTTTGCCTTCCACTGTGCTTGCTTATTAGGACCTAAAAATGCATGCTATCCTGGCCCTGTTCCTCTAAGGGCTTTAGCCTGAAGCCAGTGATCCAATTAAGAAACTGCCAGATGAAAAATTTTACAAGTTCTGAATCTTCTGTTTGTGTCGCTACATATGTGTTGTGTGTAATGTCTATAAAAAGAGCTTTGGATTAAAGAAAAATAAGCACTTAAATCAAATATTTTTTAGTTCCTGTGACATTAATCTTTAAGAAATAAAAACATTCTTAACAATTATTGGTAAAATGCAAGTGTCATCAAAATGCAAATAGGTAGTCTAAATTATACAACTTAGATACTAGGTTTGCTAAATGTTCCAAGGTAGTATACTGCATGCTTTACAGATAGGTGAGGCCTGGGACATGTAGAGTTTTACGTGCTGCAAAGAGACCTTATCTGCACTTCTGAGTTCTAGGCTCCACATCTGGTACCTAATTAAAATCGCTAACTAATCAGGTTTTTTGCCAAAGTTGCTAAGACTTAACAGTGCAATATGTATTTGAGACCACTAAACAGTTTTACATTCAAGGAATATAAAAACAGTAAAATGTGTTTCTAGTAAAAGATTATGAAAAGGCGTGGTAATGTAAATATTGCCTAGTCATAAAGAATTATCTTAAGTTAGAAAAGCAACCTGAATGCTTAAACAAGTTATAAAAAGATTATAAAAATTATTCTTGCAAAAAACGTGTAAATATTAACTAAATTCAGCAGGGTATTATAGAGTCTTTTCATAAATTGAGCATTGAAATAAAAGCACAGCATGTTTGTCCTAGGATGCTAATCTGCCCTATAGCAAAAGGGGCTATAAAAGGTTTGTAAAAATTTCACCTCATCGTCAAATTGGTTAAGATTAGATGAAATCATCTATTATGTTTCATTTAAACAACTTGGGGTTAAAATAAACTTATGCAAGGATAAAATTTGGCTTTGAACAGGATTTTTATGTAATAATAAAGGCTACTGAAAGGTTTTTGCAATTTGAGTCATCATTTTGGCAAAATAAATAATTTATGGAAAACTGGGATTCTATTTCATAACATCAAATGTTTAAACACTCTAACATTTAACAAAATCAAACTTCAAGTTTCAAAATTCTCTTTCCTATTGCCTGCTTTCTAAATGGTTCTGAGGGCCCCAGAAACATTCAGAGAAGAGGTAAACAGGATTATTTGACATGTTCAGTCATATGAGATTGCCAAAATGATGTCCAATCTAAGTTATATTTTGATGAATACTAATATATGTTTCAAAATTGTATGGGATTTTTAAAATTGTAATGTCTAAAGATATGCCAGAAATCAGAAGAGTTACTAAAGTTATTGTAAACCACTGAGATAACTAAATTTCTTTGTCAGTCATGTTTTTAACTGTAACTACCCTGAAAATTTTACCACTTGCAGACAATAGTGGTTTTGCTTTGTTTCCTCTCTAAAGATGGTTTATAATCAAGCTATAGGATTTTAACAAGTGTTCTCAAATGTGGGTTTTTAATACCTTTGAAGATTCTAACATGAAATAGAGATAAAAAATATTCAGGATTCATAAGGAACAGAAACATGGATGAATATCAAATAAAACAAGAGTTAACTAAATGGATTGCATTCAGAAAGCTAAAGCAAACTTTTTTACTTTTGCCTGGAATACTGCTGATTCTTGTTTTTCAGAGTCAAGGAAACTTATTTTGAACTATTTACAGCCTTTAATAATTGAATAAGTTATACCCCTGTGAACAAAATTTGGAGCATGTTTGTTTCTTTCTGCCTGATTTATCTAGAATTTGGAAACTATCTGTGAGTATTCTTAACTTATGGCAATTCACAGTTGTTTGCATCAGTGCAATAAGAATCTATTTTTATTTTGCAAGAGGACACAACTGGAAAAAGAAACAGGTTATTTTACCAAGTTTTGACTGGAAAGGTGTGTTTTCTTTTAAGGAATCAAGCTTGGTGTGCAAAGCCAATAAAAGCACCCTGGGGAAAACTGGCTTCATACCTTGTCTACACAGCTCCCTTATAGGGTTTACCTAACCCGTGATCAGTAAAGAACATAATTTTCTAACAGGTTAAGGAACTCCCAATTTATCTTGGGACTTTAAGAGAAAAGGGTCACTCAACTCACAGGTATTTGAGGATACAAATCCATGGCTGAGCTTGGCTTTAAAAGGTATTATCTAAGATTCCTGTGGAACAGAGTTTCATCAAAGCCAATCTAAAAGGCCTCTGTAGAAATAATTATTCTTTCCAAACTTTATGCAAATAATCAGGCCAAGTATAAGGGTAAATTTTATTCTATGAACAACATGCACAGTCCTATCATAATTTGTTTTTACCAAAAAATGAGGACTGGAGAGAGAAATTGTGCTCCAAAACTTATACATTTGTCACTAAATTCTAGTCTCATTGATTGTTTTTAAGTTTTTTCCCTACATTTTAGACTAACACTGATTATTGCAATAAATCAAATAATGATCTCCTGCAGCTCAGAAGAAACAAGAAGCGATGGGGAATGTAAAAATCTGGATCAATATGCTAGTTCTGGACAATTATCTTGCAAATTCTATCAGGTAATAAAAGCAAATAGGATGCCCATAGCCCAGATGTTTCTTTGTTTGGGAAAATAAAACTAAGGAACTTCAAAGACGCCAAAAAGGAAATTCTATATCTTGGTAAGTAAAATTTTAGATAGAAATAATCTACTATATCACCCTTGCAGGAATTGCTATACTGACTCTACTATTTGCAGTAGACCTATAAGTGGTAGCACCTTCTAACTGAAAAATTGGACAGAGAGTTTCCATTGCTATAATATTTTGTTCAGTTGTTATCCTTATAGCAGGGATAATAGTTATCAACAAAAAGAAATGTGAAAATTTTACTATCACTAAGTCTGCTAGAACTTTTTATTGTGTTTGGTAACATGTCGTACCTTGGTTATGCAAAGGATGTTATAATGAAAAGAGATTTTTTTATAAGAAAAGGTCTTTTATGGTAAATGCTTGTCCTAATGGGAATAGTTGACTGTTTAAAAGAGGGATATTTGGGACAAGTCAGAAAGTTTAAGCATGTCATAGATAATTCGTGGAGCTCACAAAAGGATTATAAAAATGGTAACTACTTGTCCTAAAAAGAATAATTGGTTGTTTATAAAGAAGGATGTTTAGGACAAGTTGGAAAGTTTAAGCATGTCTTAGATGGTCTGTGGAAATCATGAAGGGATTAATAATTGCTGGGAAGATTTAGACAAGGTTAACATAACACTAAAGTTACTCTAGCCACCCCAAATCCAATGCCACTTATCCTAAACAGAAAGGTTACTTTTATATTAACGTTTCAGCAACATCTGATGGAGGCAAAGCAGTGTTACAACCCACTGGAATGATTGACAGCAATCAAACTGCAAATGGTGCTATAGAGAGAAACATGCATGGACACACCTTTCTTCTGATGACCCTTAGATCAACTCCAGCTGCTGTTCTCCACACAACACCCCTTTTCAGCAAGAAACAGCCAAAAAGAGTCATCGTCCACACATTCACATGGTAAACACCCACAGTAGTCTGTCTGTAAGCTGAGGAGCGGGGAAGCCAGTCCAAGTCCCAAAACCTCAAAAGTGGGAAGCCAGCAGTCTTCAATCTGTGGCTGAAGGCTCAAGAAGCCCTAGCAAATGAAGGGCAACCCACTTGTGTAAATCCAAGAGTCTAAAAGCTGAAGAACTTGGAGTCTGATTATTGAGAGCAGGAAGCATCCAGCATGAGAGAAAGATGAAGTCCAGAAGACTCAGCAAGTCAAGTCCTTCCCCATTCTTCTGCCTGCTTTATTCTAACCATGCCAACAGCTGATTAAGTGGTGCCCACCCAGAATGAGGTTGAGTGACTCTCTCAGTTCACTGACTCAAATATTAATCTCCTTCAGCAACATCCTCACAGACTCACCCAGAAACAATACTTTGCATCTTTCAATCAACTTGACATTCAATACTAACCATCACAACAACCATGTGGGATTTATCCCAGATATGCAAGGCTGGTACAATATTTGAAAATAATTAATTTATCACATCAATAGAGAAATCACATAATCATATAAATAGATGTAGTAAAGGGATTTTACAAAATCCCACACTAATGATAAATACTCTCAATAAATTAAAATAGTGAACCACTTCCTCAACGTTATATAGAATATCTATAAAACATCTACAGCTAACATTATCTTTTATAGTAAGAAGCTCAAATATTTTTCATTAAGATCAGAAACAAGGCAAGGATATTCTCTCCCACCACACCTTTTCAACATTGTACTGGAAGTTCTAGCTAATGCAATACAGCAATAAAATATAATAGAGAGATACGCTGATTAGGAAATAAGAAATAAAATTTTCTTTAATTGCAGATGACATGTTTATCTATGTAGAAAATCTGAAAGAACCAATGAAAGAAATGTCTGGAACTAATAAACAATTATAGCAAAGTTGCAGGATATAAGGCTAATATACAAATGTCAATAGCTTTCCTATAATCCAGCAGTAAACAGGTTGAACTGGAAATTAAAAACACAATACCATTTCACTAGCACTCCCAAAAATGAAATACATAGGTATAAATATAACAAAAAAAAATGCACAAGATCTATTTGAGGAAAGTGGCCAAAAACTCTAATGAAAGGAAGATTAAATTCATATTAATAAGTGAATGTAACCAATCTGAAAATGCTGTCTACTGTATGATTCCAACTATGGGACACTCTGGATGGACAAAGCTATAGAGACAGTAAAAAGATCAGTAGCCGTTGTGGGAGTCAGGGAGGGAGGGATGAATATACAGAGTACAGAGGATTTGGGGGGCAGTAAAAATTCTCTGTGTGATGCTGCAATGGTAGGTACATTATTACACATTTATCCAACACCATAGAATGTCAACACTAAGGACAAACCTAATGTAAACAATGGACTTTGAATGATAAGGATATGTCAAAGCAGGTGCATCACCTGTAACAGTGAACCACCATAGTGGAGGATGTTGCTAATGTGGGAGGCTGGGCATGTATCAGAACAGGCAGAGATACGGAACACTGTGAACCTTCCTCTCAATTTTGCTGTGAACCTAAAATTGCTCTTTTAAAGGGTCTTTAAAATAGGTAGCTTTGGCTATATACCAGAAGATTGGCTGATGATATCATCTGTATGACTTAAAATAGAATAAAATGCTTAACAAATTTATCATGTATGTTTTTAATAAAATCTTATAGAAAATTATAATTTATTACCTTTTCAAATGATCTATTTCTATTTTTATTAGCATTGGAAATACTGTGTATTTTAAAATTTTTCCTTATTGTAGCTTTTTTTAGATTGAGATGATTGCTAGTGCTGGGCACAGTGTTAAGTAATGTTGTATTAGTTTCTCAGTGCTGCCATAACAAAGTACTGCAGACTGGGTGATTCATACAACAGAAATTTATTCTTTCCAAGCTCTGGAGGATAGAAGTCCATGATTGAGGGGTTGTCAGGGTTGGTTTTGTTTGAGCACTGAGGGAACGATCTGCTTCAGGCCTCTCTTGGCTTGTAGATGCCTCTTCTCCATGCATTTTCATATCATCTTTCCTCTTTGTACGTCTGCCTCTATGTCTAGTTTTTCCCATTTTATAAGGACACTAGTCATATTGGATTAGGCCTACCCTAATGATGACATTTTTAACTCAGTCACCTCGGTAAGGACCCTGTCTTTGAATAAGGTAACATCTTGAGGTACAGGGAGTTAGGCCTTTAGTCTCCTTGGTTAGACACAATTCAACCCATAACAAATGTCTTTTAACCCTCAGAGCAATCTGGACAGGTAGGTATAATTATTCACCAGATGAAGAAACATCCTGGAGATAAAACAGTATTGTTTCTCCAGGAAGTGGAGAAGCAAATGCAAAATACCAAATAAAGACCAAGTTCTTAAATACAGCAGCATACAGGACAGCCTTCCCCTTGGAAAAGCTGTCTTTACTTGGGAACACACACACACACACACACACACACACACACACATACATACACACAGACACAGACACACACATACACACACACACTCTTAGACACACACAAACCCTCTCAAGCCATCCTAGAACTGCTGACAGAGACCTTAGATGATGTTCTGAATTAGAAAACATTTGACAGAAACCTGCTTAAATATTGCATTTCTGTTGTTCTTTTGATCCAAGGATCTCTATTCTAGCAGTTCAGGAGAATTATCTACAAAGCATTTTAAAACTTACTACTGCCCATAACCCTTTACAGATCAGATTTTTTTTTAAATTCCTCGGGTATTTGTAAGATTCAGCCAGGGCTGAGAACACTATATCATTGGTAAATATTGTGAGACATGTTATTTGTTATATGAACATGAAGAATTAAATGCCCCAGAATAAAATTTATGCCAGTCATGAATCAAAACTACTAATCCAATGAGGAGAAAAAATTTAATTACTGAACACATCTTCCGTATCAAGTTTCATGCCAAGAACATTGCCTTTTCTTTTTACATTAGGAAAAAATATGTGGTGGTGATAAAATGTGCTTTCTCACACTCTGTAACAAATTAGGCATGTAACCTAGGGCCATTTCTTAAATGTTCTGTTTCTTTGATTTCTCTTCAGCAGAAGAAAATTATAAAACCAACCATTTCTATCAAGAATATGTAAAGAGTGATTGAGAAGAAGAAAAAGACAGCATTTTGCAGGTATAAAGCATTCCACAGAAAATTAATGGCAGCAAGGATTATGATGACTGCCATCCTATGAACTGCTATATTTTTATATGTAGCACCATTATAGCTTTTGTGTGCTACATATCTTTGCAAACTAGCAGCATTAAGAAATTAGAGACGAAAGACAATTATGAATAAGAAAAGTAACAGCATTCATACTTCTAAATGCAGTGGGTATATATATTGCTTTCATTTTCTATAATATATGACATGAGTTAAAAAACCTTGTTTTCTATATATATCCCAAAATCTACTGATGAAAGATGGATATTGAGCTTCTGATGAAAAAATGCAGAATGCAAGGGAAAGGAGGCAAAGAGTCAGGAAGGCAGAAGTAGAAAAGAAAATACAGGAAAGAAATTGACATTTATTAAGTACCTACTAGGTTGTACTGTCCTGGACACTTAACATTTAATCACCCCAACAACAATAAAATTCTGTAAGTTTCTGTCTTTTCCGTAGCCTCTTCAAAGGTGTTCAGACGTCAGTTTCCATTAGCAACCTCTCAATGCTACTCTGCTTGATGCCAGGAGCCTGCATGATATCTGACCATGAAATTCAATAAACCAAAAGCTATCTCGCCACTGTCTGCTGTGGCCTGGGAGCAGCATGGCCAGTAAAAGGAAGGACTATTTGGAAGACCACAAACCACACGAGGGCACCATCCTACATCCCTCTGTGGGTCATCGAGACGTACAGGGTGCTGTAGCACTCTGCACACTGCTCTGTGTGCACGTTCAAGTCCCTAAGAAATGTATTAGTGAATCAACAGAAACCAGCAGAGTCCTCTTCTTATCAGAAATATAAACAAGTCTGATGACCTCTGCAGCAAATCACATCCAAGAGTACCTAAGAGAGCAACACATGTGACTCTAGAACATGGTCCAGTGTCATGTCCGGGGTCACGGACCATTTTGAGATTCTCATGGGAAATATGAATCTGCTAGCCAGAAAAAAAGTGAACATTTATGCCCATACTGAAAATTTTGCAGGCAGTATTTGTGGATTCATTAGTCACTTGCAGCACACCATGGCAGACACGGTTTGCTGCCTGGCCACAGCCACACTGCTTTTCTCTATTTCACAAAGAACTGCAGTTGGACTTGGAGCCCAGTCAGCCCAGCTAAACGATGCCATTTCCACATCTCTCTTACAACTATAGCAAGACAATGAGATAGAAGCAGAAGCAGTTGAGAGGGGCTTCCATGAAACTCCCAGAAAAGCTAGAGATGCTTGCATCTACCTTTTATTTCTTTTCTTTGTTGTCTGGGAAATTCCCAGATATAATGACACTAGTATGAGCCTAATACATTATTTAGAAAGAGCACTACAGGAAGAAGAAAGAGTCTGGGGTCATCTGTGCTTTACAACTTTGAGGAACGAGGAGACCAGCGGGCTAGAGTCAGTGAGTGAGGAAAGAGGTGGGCGACGTTCTCAAGGTGGGAACAGGAGCATGATCCTGCGAGGCCTCACGAGCCCATGAGAAGGTCTCTGGGTTTTATGCAGAATACCATGTGAAGCCATTGTAGGATTCCAAGCAAAAAAGTGACAGGACCTGATTTTCTAAAGTATCATTCTGTGTCTTATGCAGTTAACAGACCACAACATGGCAAGAGAGAGCTCCGTTTTTAGATAATCACTGCAATCTACAGGGAACAGCCTTAATGAATATAAAATTCCAAACATTAACATGAGCCCCCACACACACATGCACATGAACATGTTCAAAAGCAAATCATGTTTTAAGTTGGACGGAATTCTTAGAAATATGGTCTAAGCCCCCACTCTGCCTTGCTCCCTCATCTATAGATAAGAAATCTAGATCCAGAAGGAGGTTGAATGGATGAGGTCTAGAACTGGAACTAGGGTCATACACGGATGACCTGAGGAAAATGAGATAAATGTGTTTCTTAAATACAATTTATTTGCTGAAATGGGACTTCTAAATGTTACTGGAGTACCTTGAAGCAAGAAATGTACTCTGATTTACCACAGGACTCATAAATCCCTAAGGCCTTGTAGTTGGGTGACTAGATAGGTAGGTAAGTAGGTAGGTTGGTAGATAAATGATAGATGGATAGAGAGATGATGGACAGATACATAAATAAGACTTGTCTCTGGTCTCTGTTTTAAAATACTTCAGTTGCATGACCTCAAAACCTTTTGTTTTTAATAGAAACAACTACTTTCCTTCAGCCTACCTCTGCCCAAGTCCAGCCCAATCTCCTGCCCATGCAACATCTGAACATGAAGTTCCCCAGCCTCTGCTTAACCATCTTCATAAGCAAGAAGCTCACTCATAGACTAGTGGTTTAGTTTTGGACAGCTCTAGATGATTGACAATACCCTTAATATTGAGCCCAATTTTCCTCCCTGTAACTTTCATTCAACTTGCTCCCACCCTCCAAAGTTGTACATCTGAATCCCACTCCCACATGACATTGCTTCAAATATTTAACAAAAGCTAAGAGACCCTTTCTGAGCCTTCCCGGTTACACGGCCAATATTTCCAGTTTTTATAAATATTCTCCAGTACTTTATTTTGAGACTATTCTACATACAATTTACTCTTTTATAAGGGGTCTTGAGTTTTCAAGTGACATTGAGAACTGGCCATATGTTTTATAGAATGTAATGTGCATAGAGTGGAAAATAGGTTTGCCACAAAATTCTACAATGGGGGATAAAGACCATTCACCCCTCAATTCCCAATCCTAAGGTGTGGTGATGGGAGAGAATAAACCATGCCCAGGAGGTCCATAGGACATCCTAAGAGGAGAGCCTGTTCTCACTTAGGGCAAGAAGGTGGAGGATCATTTGGAAAAGAGGGTGAGGATGACAAGGAGTTTGCTGACTGAGAAGCATTTCCAGAAGGCAGAGTGGATGGCTTTGGAGTACGGACATTGAGAGTTGGGTCAGGGCTAGAGGCTGTCATCACCCTTGCTATATTGTTGGTCCTAGGACAATGCACTACTTTTTAAACTAACTTTACCAGCCCTTGCATTTACCTGTAAAATGGCCCTTTATTAAAGTCTTCTCAAGTGAGTCTGTTGGAATGTGTCATCTATTTTCCTCTGAGTGTGTAAAGGGAGTACAACTGCAAGTATTTGTTGATGAAATGAAGAGCTCACCTTTACTGTGCTATTGTCACATTACATTCTAAGAAGCATGCGGCCATTCTCAATGTCACTTCTGTGTATAATAAGGAAATGAACAGATATTAGAGAATATAAAATTTAAAACTTAAATTCCACCAGAAACTTCCTCATGATTCAACCAACAAGCTGCATTACAAGACCTCTCATACTAATTTAATGTCCTCACATGTATCAATAGTTGGATTAACACATAAAAATCAATAAATACAATCTCTTTTGACTTTAGCAAGACTCTTGACTATGCTGTTGACAGAAGAAAACTCAAAACACTGAAAATATGGTCATGACACAATGTTTTGTACCAACTAGAACATCCGCAGCTACATCAGCATTACCTTGTGTTCTGTAGTATTTTCTTCTTTGGTAAAGGAGGGTGCTCATGGCTCAGAAGAAGGGGATAAAATAGAAATACAAAATAAATTATTACAGAAAGAATATAACTGCCTTTTTAGAGTTACCAAAAACATGCCATGATGGCTCAAAAGAGGCAAGGTAAAAATAGCTAGTTACATCATCGAAGGTTTGACCAAGGAAGTAGAATCTCAGATGGTACCAGTTGTATTAAATAAAATCATACATAATAGAGCTTAAAACAGTGATTTACACAAATTAATGTTTTTTAAACACACACACAGATGCATTGCTATTAAAAAGAGGCTGGTGATGACAATGATCTGAAGGATAGAGTATCCTATAATCAGAGTATTGAGGCAGAAAACTAGTAGGGGGCAAGTTAAAGGCCTTAACTGGTATTTGAACACAATTGTTTTAGAATTAGCCATCACAGGGAGGTAGGCATGGTTGTGAGTGCAGTTGTGGTATCATGGTACCTCTGCTTCTGAACAGAAGCTCTGTGAGCTGAGCAATACGTCCCAGAATGAGGAGACCTGGAAGCAAGCTTGAAAGCGTCAGCAGCAACCTGGACCACAGTGGTGGTAACGGAGGGGTAGGGGAAGGCACCTGCAGAAAGTACTGCAGAAGCAGGACTTACAGACTCTGTGCTCTGCATGTGGAAAGGACAGACGAGAAGGGGCCCAAGATGACTCTGTGGTTTCAAGCCTGGAGGAGTGAGAGAAATAAGGTACCATTCACAGAAATAAAATGTGAGGAGATGGTTTGTAAGGGAATAGGAATCAGGTTTTGTGCCTACATTATTAACTTTATTTGCATCTTACCTTTGTCCAAAAGGATTTTGCGCATGCACACACACACACACCATTGCATACAGAAATACTTAAGTAGTTAACCCCTCATGAACGCTGCCCAGCCCCTTTTCTTTATTAGCCATGCTAAAATAAATGGTATCTCCACCAGTTTTTTAAAGACTTTATATAAATGCTTTAAAACCATAAAGAATGGAATTAAATGCCCCTTGAAGTAAAATGCTTTACTTCCATTGCTCAATATTTCGTGTATCGAAGACATGTATTTGACTTTGTGTAACTGGCAAATGCTCGCTTCAATTCTTTTGGGTTAGACGGAATCCCTAGCTTCCAGCTTGCCACAGCTGTTTTTTGTCTTTTTACTTTTAATACACTATGCTAAAGACAAAGATTTATATAGCAGAAAGGAGCCACTTTTTCCTCAATTTTTCTCAAGAACAACAAAAAATGTCACCTAATAGCAAGAATAGTAACTTACAAAAGACAGTGTGCAGTTGAGATTCTCCAAAGCTAAAGTGTTGATAATGCAAAGCAAATTCCAGTGAAAGAGAAAGAGAAAAAGGCAGGCAGGCAAAAGGAAGGAAGAAAAAAAAGGAAGGAAAGAAGGAGGGAGAGAGGGAAGGAGGGAGGGAGGGAGGGAGGGAGGGAGGGAGGGAGGGAGGGAGGAAGGAAGGAAGGAAGGAAGGAAGGAAGGAAGGAAGGAAGGAAGGAAGGAAGAAGAGAAGAGGGAAAGGGGAAGGAGGGAGGGATGGAGGGAGGAAGGGAGAGGAGGGAGGGGAGGAAGAGGGGGAGGTTTATTTGATTACAGCACACATTCAGGTCTATGGTTTATCCCAGGTGCAAATGCCAGTTCAGATGTTAAACCTCAGCGGTTGGCACAAACTTCCCTTTGCCTGCAGGGTACCAACGTGAGACCCTGAAATTGTTGCTATCAATTAAACGAGAATTCACTGGCCAGACTTGGCTGAGCTGACATGGGCTTGAGAACCGCCCAGCTACCCCTGACTGTTCTCACTGATGTGATTAGAACCACCTGCAAGTCTGTCATCATTGTACTTCATCCAGGCCACTGTGGAGTGAGTCTTACACAAACACTCCCTGCTGAAGGAGGAAATGGGGTCCACAGGATAGACTCTGACAAGGGGTTGAAACAAGACTGATCAGGCCAATTTAAATGATCCCCCTTTCATCAGGAAATTAGATTACCATAGAAAATGAATGTCTTGAAGAGGACTGTTTAATGAGTTCACTTCATTTGCAAAATGCCATTCATTTTATGTGGCTGCCTGTGGTCCCAAACCAGCACACTTCTCTCTGTGGCTCATTAACATGAACACCTATCACTGGCTGGGAGGAGAAAAGGAAAGAAGGAAAAGAAAAAGCAAAAAAAAAAAAAAAAAGCTGTACCTTAGAATGTCCAGCTTTGTACATTTTTTAAGCATTTCAAAATGACTTGTTCATAAGCCTCTCAGTATATCTGTGTAAATTAGGATTAAAACTAAAGGAAAAGGCACTTGCAGCTTCAATTTGGAGATCAAAGTTCAAATCAAGATTGGAGAAGAAAGTAAATTAAGACTTTTTATCACAAATCCCTGGTGATTATTTTTCCACAGCTGAAATAAGTTAGGATTAGTAGCTGCTGATGGATGTAAGAAACTCCTATAGCTCATTAGCACATGAGTTCAACCCTTCTCTCAGCATGTGCATTCTAGGATTCATGACATTCACAAGGGTCAAGGCAGCTAAACACAGAAGTGTCCCATTTGTCAAGAAAAAAATGTTATACAGTTAAAGACAGAATTAGAAGATACCAGATAAAATGGACTATAAAATCATTATATCATGTTTTTCTTTTTTATACAGTAACTTTTTCACTGGACTTTTTCTTAACTATAATATTCTAAATAAAACACCCCTACTAGCATACTTGATAAGGATGGAATGAAAGGGTGATAAAATCTCCCCCGAAAAATAAATATTGAATGGAAAAAAAATCAAAACAACTATTTTAAAGACTCTGATAACTCACCAAAATGGAGAAATATTTGCTTATGAATATCATTGAATTTTAGATCACAGCAGTGGAAGTTCACAGTGTTCTTGCCTGGGGCTACTTTCATCTCCCCTGTGAGCTCAGTGAATGTAACAGTGCTTCCAGGACAGGAGAGGAAAGACACACCATAAAGGAGACATCCAGCATACTCTAAAACTACCTGAACATTGAATACACTCAGTTCCATCAGCAGAGTAGAAATTTCACTGGCTTAGAATTTTGGCATAAACTTTGAACAACTGCTGGCTAAAAAAATAAGTAATGCAGACTCAGGAGAAACCTTTAGGAAGCTAGACTCAAAAATGATAATTTAAACAAAAACAAGCAAAGACATCATCAGCTTCACATTAAAGAGGAAACAAATACTGGAGATTAAGTCCAGGTAAGTTAAAATTAAAGACAAAAATAGCAACAGCAGTAGTAACCCTCAAGAAAAAAATTCAATAATGTCTTGTCTAAAATGTCAAAATCTTCATAAAAATATTATGAGACATGAAAAAATTAGGAAGTGTGACCCACATTTAGGGAAAGAAAATAGTCACTAGAAACTGACTGTGAGTTGGCCTGGATGTCGAATTTAGCAGACAAAAATTTCAAAGCAACTAACATGATGCTTTAAAAAATTCCAGAAACTGTATATATTCAAAGAATTAAAATATGATTAAAATGACTCTACAAATAGGTATTCTCAATAAAGATATAGAAACCATAAAAAATACCCAGTGGAAATCCTGGAATTATAAAGAACAATGACTGAAATGAAAACTTTCCCAGATGGGCTCAACCACTGAATATGGAATGGTAAAGGAAAGAATGAGTGAATATGAAGAAGGATTAATAGAAATAATTCAGTCTAAACAAGAGAGAAAAAAAATAAAGAAAATGAATAAAAATGGATTAAAGATAGATAGCTGTACAACAGCAACAGATATATCAGCATAAATGTGACAGGAGTTCCAGACAAACAGAAGAGTGAGAAAGGGGCAGAAAAATAATGGAAGAGTGGCCAATAGCTTCCCAAATTAGGTTAAAAAAACTAGTAATAAACAGATCCAAGATGTTCATAACTCACCACATATCATAACATATATAGAAGTATTGATACAATCAATAACTAATTGTTCAACTGAAACAATGGAGGACAGAATGCAATGGAATGAACTTTTCAAAGCACTAAAAGAAAAATATCAGCAAGAATTCTATATCCAGTCCTTTAAAAATGAAAGTGAAATAACAGTATTCCCAAAGACTGAGAGAATATGTTAATAGCAGATGTGTCTTATGACAAAGACTAAAGGCCTTTAAACTGAAAGGAGATGGCATCGGATGGTAACTTGGATCCATAGGAAGAAAAGAAGAAAACTGCAAATATTTAATAGGAACCTTCATATCAAAGGCTTTGTAAAGTCTTTTGCTTCTTAACTTTTTAAAAAAAGATATGATCAACTAAAGAAATAATTATAACTGCATATTAGAAGGTTTATAAAAAATATACACATCACAGTTATAACAAAAAGGAGGGGGCAGGGAATGGGAATATATTAGAAAAAAAGTCTGAGGTGGTACTAATCTAAGTAAATTGTTCTACTGCATGATGAATATTGTAATACATAGAGCAATAATTAGAAAAGTACCTAAAAATATAGCAAAAAACTAAAATGATGCACTAAAAATATGTGTTTAATACAAAGTAAGACGATAAATGAAGATCAGAGGAAAAAATAAGATATGAAACATAAAGAATACAAATAACATATGGCAGATGTAAATATAACTATATCATAGTTACATTAAATGTTAATGAATTAAATACCCTAACCAAATGGCAGAGATTGGCATACTGGTTTAAAAGGCAAGATTCAACTATATGCTCTCTACAAGAGACAAATTTAAGATTCAAATACAGAAACATATTGAAAGTAAATGAATGGAAAAATAAATTCTATGTAAACCTTAACCATAAGACATACATCGATTTAGACAAAATACAATTTAAAACAAGAAATATCTCTAGAAAAAGGAAGGACATATCTTAACAAAAAAGAATCAGTACTTCAAACTATTTTAAGATATATCCATGCCTAATAATAAAACCCCTAAATACGCTAAACCAATATTGACAACTGCATAAAAAAACTAAATGATTCAACAATTGTAGTTGGAGCCCATGACTCTTTCTAAATAATTGATGGAACAGATACTGTATACTGAAAATCATCAAAGATATACATAACTTACAGTATCAACCAACATGACCAAACTGACCATTACAGAACACTCTACCCATATAGAATACATACATATTTTTTCAAGAACATGAAGATTATTCTCCAGGATAGACCATATGATAATCCAATAAAAAGTTTCAAATTTAAAGGAATTTAAACAATTTCACCTGACTTATCAGATTATAGCAGTTAAATTGTCTATAATAGAAAGAAATGAAGGGCATCTCAAGTACTTAAAAATAAAACAAAATGCATTTTTAAAAGAACTTTAAAATATTTTAAACTGAATAAATAGCCAAATACTGGAATTAAACCAAATATCCATCAACTTGTGAGTGATAAAAAACTATAACAAGACAAGTATTTAGCAATTAAAAGTAATGAACAGCTTCAATGCAGATAAGCCTCAAAAATATAATGCTATGTGAAGAATGCCAGATAGACATTAAATACTACATATTGTATGATTTCATTTACATGACGTTTTATTAAAAAGCAAGTCTAGAGACACAGAGAGAAGATAAAAGATTGCCTGGGGCGGGGCTTGGGATTGATCATAAAAGGAATTTACTAAATATTACTGAGTTGTACACTTATAGTGGGTAAAGTTGTGGTATATAAATTACACCTAAATAAAACTGTTAAAAATGAGTAAAAATCAGGCCGGGCGCGGTGGCTCAAGCCTGTAATCCCAGCACTTTGGGAGGCCGAGGCGGGTGGATCACGAGGTCAAGAGATCGAGACCATCCTGGTCAACATGGTGAAACCCCGTCTCTACTAAAACTACAAAAAATTAGCTGGGCATGGTGGCGCGTGCCTGTAATCCCAGCTACTCAGGAGGCTGAGGCAGGAGAATTGCCTGAACCCAGGAGGTGGAGGTTGCGGTGAGCCGAGATCGCGCCATTGCACTCCAGCCTGGGTAACAAGAGCGAAACTCCGTCTCACACGATACACAACAAAAAAAAATGAGTAAAAATCATCATTACCAGAGAAACCATTCATGTGTGAATCTCACAGTGGCACCAGTCCATAATACACTTGTTTAAAAACATTGAATGAAGAACAAGAAGTCTATCCATCCTTTGGAATGTATCCTCAAGAAAGTCATTTGATATTTTAGAACCTCAGTTTCTTTAATTGTAAATCAAATGCAACACCAACCACTATGCCCTACTGAACTTTTTCATTCACTAAGTCGGCCCTTCATTCATTCAGCAACTACCCATTGGGTGATAATCACACTACAAGGAATTAGAGGTACAACCCTGAGAACATAGGGCATAATAGCTTCCTGTAAACAAAGCTTCCTTGGAAGAACACACAAGATATGTGAATGTCCACAGGAAACCGTAGACATACAAACAGAAGTGGATATTATTATCAAAAGGGCTAGTGTTGGAAATTACCATAAAATGGAGCACTTCCATGACAATATGAAAATATTTGCCCTCAAACCCAGAAATATCCAAACTGTGACTGAAAAGAACAATGTAAGAGCCCTCTACCTACAATCCCAAAGAAAAGAAATATCCCTGAGAGACAGTGCAAACTACAGCTTCATTATTAGGTGGGATTTTTGACAGAAAGCCCAACATAAACTTAGGTGAGCTGCAGCCCATGGAGTGATTGGGAACCAGAGGGTGTCCTTAGTCTTTGGCCCAAGATTGCATTTTATATATATTTTATGTATATAATTGCACTTTAGGTTGTGGGTACATGTGCAGAACATGCAAGATTGTTGTATAGGTACATACATAACAATGTGGTTTGCTGTCTCCATCCCCATCACCTATATCTGGCATTTCTCCACGTTATCCCTCCCGAAATCCCTACCCCCTGCTGTCCCTCCCCTAGTCCCCTCCAACAGACCCCAGTGTGTGATGCTCCCCTCCCTGTGTGCATGTGCTCTTATTGTTCAACACCCGTCTATGATTGAGAACATGCAGTGTTTGGTTTTCTGTTCTTGTGTCAGTTTGCTGACAATGATGGTTTCCAGGCTCATCCATGCCCCTGCAAAGGACATGAACTCATCGTTTTTGATGGCTGCATAATATCCTATGGTGTATATGTGCCACATTTTTCCTGTCTAGTTTATCATCAATGGGCATTTGGGTTGGTTCCAGGTCTTTGCTATTGTAAACCGTGCTGCAATGAACATTCCTGTGCATGTGTCCTTATAGTAGAAGGATTTATAATCCTTTGGATATATACCCAGTAATGAGATTGCAGGGTCAAATGGAATTTCTATTTTTAGGTCCTTGAGGAATCGCCACACTGTCTTCCACAATGGTTGAACTAATTTACACTCCCACCAACAGTGTAAAAGTGTTCCTATTTCTCCACATCCTCTCCAGCATCTGTTGTCTCCAGATTTTTTATGATCACCATTCTAACTGGTGTGAGATGGTATCTCAATGTAGTTTTGATTTGCATTTCTCTAATGATCGGTGATGATGAGCATTTTTTCATGTTTGTTGGCCTCATGTATGTCTTCTTTTGTAAAATGTCTGTTCATATCCTTTGCCCACTTTTGAATGGGCTTGTTTGTTTTTTTTCTTGTAGATCTGTTTCAGTTCTTTGTCAATTCTGGATATCAGCCCTTTGTCATATGGGTAGACTGCCAAAATTTTTTCCCATTCTGTTGGTTGCCGATTTACTCTAATGACTGTTTCTTCTGCTGTGCAGAAGCTATGGAGTTTGATTAGGTCCCATTTGTCTATTTTGGCCTTTGTTGCCAATGCTTTTGGTATTTTGCTCCTGAAGTCCTTGCCTACGCCTATGTCCTGAATGGTTTTGCCTAGAGTTTCTTCTAGGGTTTTTATGGCGTTAGGTCTTATGTTTAAGTCTTTAATCCATCTGGAGTTAATTTTAGTGTAAGGTGTCAGGAAGGGGTCCAGTTTCTGCTTTCTGCACATGGCTAGCCAGTTTTCCCAACACCATTTATTAAACAGAAGATCCTTTCCCCATTGCTTCTTTGTGTCAGGTTTGTCAAAGATCAGATGGTTGTAGATATGTTGTGTTGCCTCTGAGGCCTCTGTTCTGTTCCATTGGTCTATATCTCTGTTTTGGTAGCAGTACCATGCTGTTTTGATTACCGTAGCCTTGTAGTATAGTTTGAAGTCAGGCAGCATGTTGCCTCCAGCTTTGTTCTTTTTGCTTAGAACTGACTTGGCTATGTGAGCTCTCTTTTGGTTCCATATGAAGTTTAAGGTGTTTTTTTTCCAATTCTGTGAAGAGAGTCATAGGTAGCTTGACGGGGATAGCATTGAATCTATAAATTACTTTGGGTAGTATGGCCATTTTCACAATATTGATTCTTCCTAACGATGAGCATAGAATGTTTCTCCATCTGCTTGTGTCTTCTCTTATTTCCTTGAACAGTGGTTTGTAGTTCTCCTTGAAGAAATCCTTTACATCTTTGTTAGTTGTATTCCTAGGGATTTTATTCTCTTTGTAGCAATTGTGAATGGCAGTTCGTTCTTGATTTGTCTCTTTTCAGTTTGTTATTGGTGTATAGGAATGCTTGTGATTTCTGCACACTGATTTTGTATCCTGAGACTTTAAGTTGCTTCTCAGTTTCAGGAGATGTTGGGCTGAAATGTTGGGGTCTTCTAAATATACAATCCTGTCGTCTGCAGGTAGAGACAGTTTGACTTCCACCTTTCCTGATTGAATACTGTTTATTTCTTTTTATTGCCTGATTGCTCTGGCTAGAAATTCCAATACTATATTCAATAGGACTGCTGAGAGAGGGCATCCTTGTCTAGTGCCAGATTTCAAAGGAAATGCTTCCAGTTTTTGCCCATTCAGTATGACATTGGCTGTAGGTTTGTCGTAAATAGGTTTTATTATTTTGAGTCATGTTCCATTGATACCTAGTTTCTTGAGAGCTTTTATCATAAAGGGCTGTTGAATTTTGTCAAAGGCCTTCTTTGCATATATTGAGATAATCATGTGGGTTTTGTCTTTGGTTCCGTTTATGTGGTGAATTACATTTATAGACTTGCTTATGTTGAACCAGCCTTGCATCCCCGAGATGAAGCCTACTTGATCATGATGGATAAGCTTTTTGATGTGCTGTTGCAATGGTTTGCCAGTATTTTATTGAAGATTTTTGAATCTGTGTTCACCACGGATATTGGCCTGAAGTTTTCTTGTTGACTCTCTGCCAGGTTTTGGTATCAGGATGATGTTGGTCTCATAAAATGATTTGGGAAAGATTCTCTCTTTTTTGTTTGTTTGGAATAGTTTCTGAAGTAGTGGTGCTAGCTCCTCTTTGTATCTCTGGTAGAATTCAACTGTGAACCCATCTGGATCTGGGCTTTTTTTGGTTATTAGGCTATTAATTGCTGCCTCAACTTCAGCCCTTGTTATTGGTCTATTCAGGGTTTCGATTTCTTCCTGGTTCAACCTTGGGAGGGTCCAAGCGTCCAGGAATTTATCCATTTCTCCCAGGTTTACTGGTCTATGTGCATAGAGTTGTTTGTAGTAATCTCTGATGGTAGTTTGTATTTCTGTGGAATCTGTGGTGATAGCCCCTTTATGGTTTTTTATTGCATCTATTTGATTATTCTCTCTTTCCTTTTTTATTAATCTGGCTAGTGGTCTATTTTGTTGATCTTTTCAAAAAACCAGCTCCTGGATTTATTGATTTTTTGAATAGTTTTTTGTGTTTCTATCTCCTTCAGTTCTGCTCTGATCTTCGTTATTTCTTGTCTTCCACTAGATTTTGAGTTTTTTTGATCTTGCTCCTCTAGCTTGTTCAATTGTGATGATAGGATGTTGATTTTACATCTTTCCTTGCTTCTAATGTTGGCATTTATTGCTATAAATTTTCCTCTAGACACTACTTTAAATGTGTCCCAGAGATTTTGGAACATTGTATCTTCATTCTTGTTGGTTTCAAATAACATCTTTATTTCTGCCTCCATTTCATTGTTTATCCAGTCAACAATCAAGAGCCAGTTGTTCAGTTTCCATGAAGTTGTGCAGTTTTGAGTGAGGTTTTTAATCCTGAGTTCTAATCTGATTGCACTGTGGTATGAGAGACTGTTATGATTTCCATTCTTTTGCATTTTCTGAGGAGTGATTTACTTCCAATTATGTAGTCTAACTAGGTGTGATGTGGTGCTGAGAAGAATGTATATTCTGTGGATTTGGGATGGAGAGTTCTGTAAATGTCTATTAGGTTTGCTTGGTGCAGATCTGAGTTCAAGTCCTGGATATCCTTGTTAATTTTCTGTCTGGTTGATCTGTCTAATATTGACAGTGGAGTGTTAAAGTTTCCCACTATTATTGTGTGGGAGTCTGTCTCTTTGAAGGTCGTTAAGACCTTGCTTTATGTATCTGGATGCTCCTGTATTGGGTGCATACATATTTAGGATCATTAGCTCTTCTTGTTGCATTGATCCTTTTATCATTATGTAATGCCCTTCTTTGTGTCTTTTGATATTTATTGGTTTAAAGTCCATTTTATCAGAGACTAGGATTGCAACTCCTGCTTGTTTTTGCTTTCATTTGCTTTGTAAATCTTCCTCCATCCCTTTATTTTGAGCCTATGTGTGTCCTTGCATGTGAGATGGGTTTCCTGGATACAGTACAGTGATGAGTTTTTACTTTTTATCCAATTTACCAGTCTGTCTTTTTAATGGGGCATTTAGCCCATTTACATTTAAGGTTAATATTGTTATGTGTGAATTTGATCCTGCCATTTTGATGCTAGCTGGCTGCTTTGCCCGTTAGTTGATACAGTTTCTTCATTGTGTTGATGCTCTTTACCATTTGGTACGTTTTTGGAGTGGCCGGTACTGGTTGTTCCTTTCTATGTTTAGTGCTTCTTTCAGGGGCTCTTGTAAGGCAGTCCTGCTGGTCATTAAATCTCTGAGCAATTGCTTTTTCAAAAAGGATTTTATTTCTCCTTCACTTATGAAGCTTAGATTGGCTGGATATGAGATTCTGAGTTGAAAATTCTTTTCTTTAAAGATGTTGAATATTGGCCCCTACTCTCTTCTGGCTTGTAGGGTTTCTGCCAAGAGATCTGCTGTGAGTCTGATGGGCTTCCCTTTGTGTGTAACCCAACCTTTCTCTCTGGCTGCCCTCAGCATTTTTTTTTTATTTCAACCCTAGTGTATCTGATGATTATGTGCCTTGGTGTTGCTCTTCTTGAGGAATATCTTTGTGGTGTTCTCTGTATTTCCTGGACTTGAATATTGGCCTGCCTTGCTAGGTTAGGGAAGTTCTCCTGAATAATATATCCTGATGAGTGTTTTCCAGGTTGGATTCATTGCCTCTGTCACATTCAGTTATACCTATCAAATGTAGATTAGGTCTTTTCACATAATCCCATATTTCTTGGAGGCTTTATTTCATTTTACTCTTTTTTCTCTAATCTTGCCTTCTCATTTTATTTCACTGAGTTGATCTTCAATCTCTGATATCCTTTCTTCTGCTTGGTCAATTCAGCTATTGAAACTTGTGTATGCTTTGCAAAGTTATCATGTTGTTTTTCAGCTCCATCAATTCATTTGTATTCTTCTCTAAGCTGTTTATCCTCGTTAGCATTTCATCAAACCTTTTTTCTTGGTTCTTAGCGTCTTTGCAATGGGTTAGAATGTGTTCTTTTAGCTGAGAGAAGTTTATTACCCACTTTCTGAAGCCTGTTTCTGTCAATTCATAGACTCATTCTCCATCCAGCCTTGTTCTCTTGCTGGTGAGGAGTTGCAATCCCTTGGAGGAGGAGAGGCGTTCTGGTTTTGGGTGCTTTCATCATTTTTGCGCTGGTTTCTTCCCATCTTTGTGGGTTTATCTACTTGTGGCCTTTGTAGTTGGTGACTTTCAGATGGGGTCCCTGAGGGGACATCCTTTTTGTTGCTGATAAAGTTATTTCTTTCTGTTTCTTAGTTTTCCTTCTAACAGTCAGACTCCTCTGCTGTAGGACTGCTGGAGGTCCACTCCAGACCCTGCTTGCCTGGGGATCACCTGCAGCAGCTGCAGAACAGGAAGGGTTGCTGCCAGTTTCTTCTTCTGTTATCTTTGTCCCAGCAGGATGCTCACCAGATATCAGCCTGAGCTCTCCTTTATGAGGTGTCTCTTTGGATATAGAGGGGTTGGAGAGCTGCTTAAGGAGACAGTCTGACCCTTATAGGAGCTCAAGTGCTGAGCTGTGAGCTCCGTTGTGCCATCCAGAGCTGCTGGGCAGGTATGTTTAAGTCTGCTGCAGTGGAACTCATAACTGCCTTTTTTCCCAGGTGCTCTGTCCTGGGAAGATGGAGCTTTATTTATAAGTTCCTGATGTGCTGCTGCCTTTTTTCAGAGATACTCTGCCCAGCGATGAGGTAGCCTCGTCACAGTCTGCCAGCAGAGGCATTGCTGAGCTGCCGTGGGCTCTGCCCAGCTGCTGTGTGTACTTCCTTGTGGTTTTGTTTATAGAAGTATAGTTGGAACTGCCTTGGTAATAGCAGTCTGCCTCGGTAATGGCAGACTGCCTTAGTAGTGGTGGACTGCCTCGGTAATGGCAGACTGCCTCGGTAATGGTGGACTGCCTTGGTAATGGTGGACTGCCTCGTAGTGGTGGACTGCCTCAGTAATAGCGGACACCTTTCCCCCACAGAGCTGTACCATCCAGGTCCAGGTATGCTTGCTATAAAACTCTCAATATAGAGCGTTTCAGATTGCTGTTCTTTGTGGGTGTGGGACCCGCCAAGCCAGATCACCTGGCTCTCTGTTTCAGCCTCCATTTTTTCAGTTGAATGGGTGACTGTCTCCCAGGCATTCCGGGCACCAGTTGAAATGGCCACCCAGATTTGTGTGAGTTTTTATACAGAGACCCACTGTGCCAGCTGAAACATCTATGCTGGAAACTTGTAATGCTTTTCTGCCTGGGGATATTCTGGTCTGTGGGCAGTAAAAACTCATTTGGGGAAATGTGGTGATGACTCACCCTCTGCATTCTAGCTATGGACTGCACTACAGAGCTGTTCCTATTTGGCCATCTTGGATACTTCCCCCTGCCCGGAGACTGCATCTTATTGTAACTTTTGCTGGTATTGTAGTAGAAAGACACCAAAAGTGGAAGAATGCCAGAAAACTTAGCAATTAAGCCACATATGGAAAAAAATTGAATGTGCTCTCAACTACAGGACATTTTAACGTACACAGTCTGTGCCAGGCGATGGGGGTGGCATGCACCTGCCTTCTCACTGGCGTGCTCTCTTCTCTGAGGAAAGACCAAGTAGGTCAGGGCGGTTCCTCCATCTAAGTTTGAGAATGTGTGGTCCAGTTCCAGGTTCTAGGGTGAACTCTGTCAGGAAAGTATACCTTGAAGAAGTTATTCATCTGCCCTGTGCTTTATGTTGACTTCATCAAACTTCAAAATATAAATAATTACACGTGGACTACTTCATTATCTCGCAAAGTGTATATGTGTGTGGAGCCCAGCGAAAAGAAAGTCTTAAGTAGGTTAAAAACTTTCTCTTTTTTTCTTCTATAGATGTGTGCATGCATGTATTCTGAACATATTTATTCAACACATATTTACTGAGTATCTGCAATTTTCTAAGCACCAAGCATACAGTTATATTCACTCTCATGGAAGAAACAGAAAATGGTGGGGAACATAATCATTAATCAAATAATTACAATAGCGGAGTCATAATTACAAAAAAAAGTTGAATATTCCAAAAGAAAGGGAGCCCAGGTCTCCAGGAGTTCACAGGAGAGGAAGCAGGCTGAGGCTGGTAAGTAAGGGAAGGTGTCCCAGGGAAGGGCACACTTGAGCTGAGTTCTGATGGATGAGCAGGGTGACTGAACTGCACTGGCTGAAGATGGAACAACCAGGGGGACAGTGAAGGGAAGGGAGGGCAGCCAGGCACAGGGACAGAATGAGCTAACGTGTCCATCCAAGCTGGAGAGAGTATGACCATGCCAAGGACCTGGATAGGGGAATATGCACAACAGAGGAGAGAATGGGTGGAGTGTGGTAGGAATCAAAGATGGACAGGCAGGCAGAGACCTGGTTTACCCTGACTCGGAGCTTGGAATGGGTTTTGATCTTCATGGACGATATGAGAGTTGATGTCAAATGTACTAACTACCTTTATACTCACACTCAAAGAGTGCAAATAATCATTATTCATATTGCTCAGGATCATAGATATGGAAAAGATGTAACAAGACATTCAGTGCAAATAACTCACTGCACAGCTGAGGTAATTAAGCAATGAACCGCATTACCGCAGCAGCTGGCAGAATCCAGGCTTTATGGGTTCCCATCAAATGCTCTAGACTTGTAGGCACATTTTCTCTTATAATTTCATATGACATTAGGGGGATTAAACCTTATTTATATGACAAACCTCATTTTTAATTCAATTATTCATTTATTTAATAAATATTTATTGAGCATGTATGTGCCAGTCTCTGTGCCTAATAAATTATTAAATTTTAATTATGGTGTACATGGACAAGTGCCATGGATATGAAAGAGTATAATACTCCCACTTATGTTATCATTTATGACCAGAATTGATATTAGACTGTCATGAAATTACTGATTATAGCCCAGTTCTTCCAATTATTGCAGTGCCATTGAATTATGTCTATAGAAGGAAAATATTTTATAAAATCCAGACCCAAAGAATACTTAAAGATCTTTTGTAAAGGGATTTCCCTTACTTGCTATAAAAGTAATACTTGTTCGTTATAAAAATGAATATGAAAATACAAAGAATAAGAAAACCGTCAATTCCACTACAAAAAAGGTAAGCATTAACTATATATCAGTATATTAGCCCAGATTTTTATTTCCTATGGGTAAGTTTCTTCAGATGATATCTTGAGGTTTCTCTGGTTTTAATTTAATATTTTTACAACAGCATGTTCTAACATCATTAAAAGCTCACTGTAAACCTCATTTGATTTCCCAAATATAAATCAAATAAAATGATAAAATTTCTCTAGATTTTTTTTACCTTTTTTGCCATCATAAATTGTACAGCAAAAAGTGCCTTGTTGATAAAAACGTTGTGCCAAACGTAATAGCCACTAGCATTTATCTTGTGTTCACTACATTCTTTGCACGCATAACCTTAACTAATCTCCACAGCAATCCTTTTAGGTAAAAGCTATTATCTATACTCTATAAATAAGGAAACTAACTAGGGGAGATGGCTAGGAGGTTTATCTACATTTTATTGAGCACCTGCTTAGATGCGCAGTTGTGTGCTACAGGCTTCATATGCTTTCGTCTGTTCCATGAGGTCACCTTCCTTGTACTTCCCATTTTACAGCCGTGGTGACTGAGGCAGTGACACAGTAGGGAACTGTCCCGGTTACACATGCCACACGTGTCTGTGCTGTGATGTGAATGGCAGGCTGGCTTTGCAGCTTGGCTCTTCAGCAGTCCTAGGCATGCACAGCTAGTAAATTGGAGGAATTTACAATGATCCCCTCAAGATGTGTTCCCAGAAGTCAAATTACTACTCTTGAAACATTCCTCTAAGCTGCTTTACAGCCATTTACCAAGTTACACTCCAATGAGGAAAGTGAGAAGTGCCCATGGACACAGGGCCTGTCCATTTGTTTTCAATCTTGCAGGCACGAAAGAGATCTATTCTTAAAAGTTTAAAGCTGAGCAAAGTAAGCTCATATACCACTTGATTTCTATGTTTTACATTTAACCATGGCATGCTCTGCGTCTGGTTCAGTCACTGTCACCGAGCCTCCCCTCGTCCCCGTGACGTGGCTCCTGGTGACCTCACAGAGGTGACCCTTGGACATACAGGCACCCATGTCAGGGCTGTCACTCAGCAAGGGAAGAAAATAAAAGGAGAACCCAGTGAAGGAAAAGGAAAAAGGAGGCGGAAGGAAACACAAGAAGTTCCCCTTACCAGGAGGAAAATAAGTAAGCCTCACGGCTAAATGTCAGAAATAGACACTAGGCATTTATAATGTGGGAATCATGAATTAGTGTGCAGTGGTGAGTGCCTGCTGCTGAGCTGCTGGGCGCAGCCTCATGCCTGCCAGGAGAAGCCATGTGTGGCCCTTCCCAGCTCCCAGCCAGGGCAGGGAGAGGTGAACTAAGTTACAGGCTAATCAGAAGACACAGCTCCTTAGCCCCTACAGATGCCCTGAGTCAGTGTGGAGTTTATTTGCCTTTGGGAAAAGGTGACATGGAATATTTAAATAAAGAAAAAGAGACAAGACATTCACAAATAAGCTCATTTCAGGTTTTCAGGACATCAAATAGAACTCACAAAACACTTGACTGATTTCGATATGAGTGAAGCAGAAGCGTATTTATAATTCTTTAAATTTCTCTTAAACTGCACATGCAGTTCGAAAATTCCAAGTGAAAACTGCCTTGGCCATAAGTCATTTCTTTTTATTTTGAATTTAAAAATAAATGTGTTCTTCACGGCAGCCTCTGGGTAAAGATACAACGACATAAATATAATTAATGACCAACGAGCAGCAGAACTCCACTAGACTCAAACCTCATCTCCCTCATTCTTGTCATTTATTTATCACAATATCAACTTCCCACAAAGGTGGAACAGCCTTAAACCCCAGCTTTCTGGTTTAGAAGAGCACTAACCTTACAAGCATGTGGTGAAACCAGAGCTAATATTTACAGAACACTTTGACCAATATGCTATGCTGGCAGCAAATATAATTGTGAACTTTCTCTCTCAGATCATTTAAACCCGTTGACAATAGCAAAGACTTGGAACCAACCCAAATGCCCATCAAAGATAGACTGGATAAAGAATATGTGGCACATATACACCATGGAATACTATGCAGCCATAAAAAAGGATGAGTTCATGTCCTTTGCAGGGACATGGATGAAACTGGAAACCATCATTCTCAGCAATCTGACACAAGAACAGAAAACCAAACACTGCATGTTCTCACTCATAAGTGGGTGTTGAACAGTGAGAACACATGGACACAGGGAGGGGAACATCACATACTGGGCCTGGAGGGTGGGGGGCTAGGGAGGAATAGCAGGGGGTGAGGAGATTGGGGAGTGATAACATTAGGAGAAATACCTAATGAAGATGATGGGGTGGTGGATGCAGCAAACCACCACCATGGTACATGTATACCTATGTAACAAACCTGCACGATCTGCACATGTACCCCAGAACTTAAAGTATAATAAAATAAGATTTTTTTAAAAAACCTGTTTGCATAATGTGAAGATCTAAAAATGCAATGGATCACTTTTTTAAAAAGTGAAAGACTTGAAGAGATTAAACTGACAATAATTCTGTCAACTGGGCATATGGCATTGTTTCCAGGCACTGTATAGAAGTTTGCTGGAAATAACATTGCCATAGTGACTGTGTAAAGGTATCACACACTTCAGCTGCATCTTCCAATGGCTGACGATGGTCAATGGTTGCAACACTTTCGAGGTGTGTGAGATTCCCCAGGTGCTCCAGGGCAGTGGATCTCATACTTGAGCAAGCATCAGCATCCCCTGAGGGCTTTTCATATGCAGAGCCCCACATCCAGGGTTCTGGTTGAGTAGCTCTGGAGTAGAGCCTGAGAATGTAAGTTTCTAGCCAATTTTAAGGTCATGCAGATACAGTTGTCCTAGGTACTACACTTTGTTGTTGTTGTTTTTGAGACAGAGTCTCACTCTGTCACCCAAGCTGGCATGCAGTGGTGCTATCTTGGCTCACCGCAGCCTCTACCTCCCAGGTTCAAGTGATTCTCCTGCCTCAGTCTCCTGAGTAGCTGGGATTACAGGCACTCACCACCACACCCAGCTAATCTTTGTATTTTTAGTAGAGATGGGTTTCACCATGCTGGCCAGGCTGGTCTTGAACTCCTGACCTCAGGTGATCTGCCCATCTCAGCCTCCTAGAGTGCTGGGATTAGACACAAGTCACTGCACCCAGCCCCCAGGTACTATGCTTTGAAAGTCACTCTTCTACCAAATGCACATTCTTAAAGACGTTGTCTAAGTCCATTAGGGCTACCATAACAAAATACCTTAGACCAGGTGTCGTATAAACAACAGAGATTTATTTCTCCCTGTTCTGGAGGCTGAGAGGTTCAGGATCAAGCCACCAGCAAATTAAATGTCTGTTGAGGATCCAGTTTCTGGTTAATAGATGACACCCTCTCACTATGTCTTCACATGGTAGGAGGACAAACAGGCTCCCCTGGGCTTCTTGTACAAGGGCATTAATCCCAATAATGAAGGCCCCAACCTAAAGGTCCTTCTTCTTAATACTAACGCATTGGAAATTAGGTTTCAACATAGGAGTCTAGGGAGACACAGACATTCAGATCATAGCAGATAGGAATAGATCCTGTTTCCACTTCTCTTTATAATCAAGCAATAAATTGTTGCTTCCTCTAACAGGAGCCATTTAGAGAAGCCCTAAGGCTACAGAAAGGAAGCACGTGTGGCCAAAGGTGGACCTTAGTTATGTGGGCACATGACTTGGCCACCAGGTCACCTCATCACTCAGCTGACAGCACTCCCTACCTTGGGGCTTTTAACTTCTTAAAGTATTAATTAACACTTTTGTTCTTTGTCTTAATCTTATATTGCTTATTCCTTGTTTCTCACACAAGCCCCACAAAGTTGAGATTATTAACCCATCTGACAGATATGGTGCCTGAGTTTTAAGCTGTTTGAGCAATTTAACTATGTTTACCCAGCTGGTATCAGACACTAAGTGTCAGAGCTGGGATTTAGATTTGAAACTGCATCAGTTTGGCCCAGTGAATTTGTCCATACCCATATTCTACATAGTACTATATACAGTATCGTATATGTACTATATATTATGTACATATAAATACAGTATACTATATATAGGAAACTATATATATATATATATATATATACACACACACATAATTATACATATATTGTTTAGATTTATGTTTATTTGATGCCTCTACTACTGTGGGGATCCTGAAGGTCATACACCTATTGTGTATTGCTATCTCCTTGCTCAATTCTAGGTACATAACAGGTGCTCCTTCATTCAGTATTTCTGAATTCCTTCTAAGTGCCAGACACTGCCTTAATAAAACCAGAGGACAAAAGAAACTCAGGTCACTACTCTGTGAAAGACTGACAATAGACATAACAGCAAAGTCATACGTCATCTTAGCAGATGAAAAGTGCTGTGTACAAAAATTAGAGCACAGTAAGAGGGGCCTGAACGGACAAATGAACGGATGAATTATTAACTTTCCGAATAGGAGTGTCCTTTTATATTCCATGTTAAAGACACTCAGATTAGGTTACAAATTGAGTTTCCCTTCTGCCTATGAAAACACAGCTTGAGAATTTTTCTCAAGTCACTTTCAGTAATCTCTTCCATATTTTCAATTCTGCTCTGTCTCTATCTTACTTTTGTTATATGCCAAGTGTTATTTTTTAAATTTTTCCTTATACTAATTTCCTCTTTCATGTGTCTAAGATTTCAGCAAATATTTCATTTTCCCCTATCTTGCCTTCCAACTCCTTTCATCCAAAACAATCTTACTGTTTCCTCTAGACTGCCTAAGATCTCAGTACAGTTTACTAAATCAACCAGTTTCCATTGCACCTCAGGGAATGTGGCGTGTTATTGTTAATGGTACCTGTGACAGTTTCTCTCACATGAACAGAGGCTTTTTAGGAAACAACAATGACGTAAAGGACACAGAAGTTGATTCTGGAGAAAATCAAGAGAATCTGCAAATTCCATCTTTTAACGAGTGAGCTTCACCTGTTATCATTACAGTGAACAGAGAAATGGGTATCAACAGGTGAGCAAGCTCACAGCCCAACATGGAAGTCACCATGGTGACTCAGGCCTGGTTGGCCACATCAGATCCGTGTACAGCTCAGCACTTTTGAGGGTGTTTTTTCTGATCAGGAATCTTCTTTATGGAGGTGGGGAAGCTCTCGTATATATTTTTCTCCTTTCTTTTCTCTTGTGGGTGTTTTTTCTAATCAGAAACCTTCTTTATTGAGGTGGGCAAGCTCTCATATATATAATAGTTTTCTCCTTTCCACATCATGTATTTTTCTAAGAGGCTGAAATACATTGGATGCAGCTCAGATGACATGTGTGGGCTCCTGGGCTGTGAAAATCATTTTTCAGAGGGCCATGAACTCCAATGGCTCTGAGTTAAGGGTAAAATCCAGCTACAGAGGAATGAAGTTTTCTTGACAAGAAAGGAGTTGGATGGATCTGTGGATCTTGTCATCCACAGATCAGATGGGGACACTAGTGAATTGGGGCTGAATGGGAAGAACTGGCTTCCCAAGTCCCAACACAAAAATGCCAATTAAGGAAGCACCTCTGCACAAGAGGCTCTTTTTACTAAAGGAAGCGAATACAGATGAGCAACTTAGACCTTACTGGGGAGCAGCAGGGAAGATAATCCAAAAGACCAATGCACAGAGAAACCCTTTTTTTTTTTTTTTTTTTAGAAAAACTGAAGACACATGAATATTCTTTGATAAGAGCTGCCAAGAATTGTAAGACTCAGAAGAAATGAGGAGGCAGCGTCTGTAAATGCACAGCATGAAAGGAAATGCATCTCACAATTTTAAGGGGAAATGGGGCCTCCTCCACTCAAAGACCAACAGTAAAATTCATTTGAAGGCATGGGGCATCCCTGGGAGGACTGAAGGGAGCTTCACAGGCTCTTTCATGTCAATCAGGGAAAAATATATACTTGATAAAATGTTTTTCTCAAGTTACTTAAAACGTGGCTAAGTATCAACTTTATAAAAGTATCAACTTTGGGGGCACCAAAAAATTGCTTTATGACTCATGCATTAATTTAATAAACTGTCAATAAGAACATACTGTGTAATGTGCCAGTTGCCAGATATTGAAAAGCCAGTAAGAAATGGCTTTCATTCTTGTACTCTAAGAGCTCACAGCCTTGTAAAGATTAAAGTATTTAAATTATTCCATCAGATATCTCTTGAGTTTCCCAACTAATCAGCTAAAACAGGGAGCCCAAGTTTCTTGGTCAGTGATAATGAGCCTCTTTGGAGAGGCACATTACACAGTAGTAACACCATGGATTTGAATTCTCTCTTTGCCACACAGTGGTTGAATGACCCTTAGCAGAGTTTCTCAACCTCAGTACTGTTGACATTTGGGGGTAGATACGGAGACACGGGACTTCTCTGTCACGGGTGCCAGCCTGTGCACTGTAGGGGTCAGGGCCTCCCTGGCCTCTACCCTCCAGATGCCAGGAATGCCTCCCATTTTTGACAACCAAAAATGTCTCCAAAGTTTGTCAAATGACCTCCCATTAACTGCACTAGTGCACAAATTTTTTTTTAAAAAATCAAGAAGTTAACATTGCTTCCTTTTACTTTCCATGGCCCTCTGTAAAAAGAGGAGTTTGAACTGAATTATGACAGTAGTCCGTGGTTTTGGACCTTTAAAGGGAGTGTGTTTAGGGGAGCAGTCATGGCTTTAGATTCCATCCCAATTCCATCCATTTCTGGTTGTTAGCTTTGGGTAAATTCCTTACTCTCACTGAGGCTTGGACTTCTGTTCAAATGTAGGAATGGCATGGGGACTTAAAGGGTGCATGCTAGAGTGCCTAGCACACAGGAGATGCTCCTCAATTCAGGACTAAGCTCTTGCAGCAATTCTCAAAAACTGGTCTTTCTGATCTAATCTGATGATTGCATATTCCTATGGATAAATTTATCAGTAAGAAAGATAAACCAGCTGTTCTAACAGTCTCAAAATGTCAAAATGAATAACAAAATTAAAGTTTTCTCTTGCTATACCCAGTCTGGTAGAGACGTTCCTCACAGGCTCTGCTCCAGAAAGCGTGAGGAATCTAAGTTCCCTCCATTGCTAACATGGCCATTCATGGTCTCTAAGCCACCACACGTGGGCTAGGTGCACAGACACCCCACTGTGGCCTGGAGGGGACACATTCTGTGCTCTCACATCCCAGCAGCCAGGAGAGCCACACGATGCCACCTGCACACAGGAAGCTTGTGGAGGGCAAATAGTTCTCTCTGCCAGTTAGGCACTAAAAATAAAAATTAAAGTGCTGGCTTTGTTACAAACACTTTATAGTATAAAGGGAAACAGAAGCAGAAACAACCTAAGATACAAATATTAAGTGATGTATAAGCTTCCTCTTACATTGCCAAATAAGATTGAATTATAAGCCCCTTAAGAGAAAATTGAAAGTGCACTACCAGCAACTCTAGAGCAGGCAGGCAAGTGCTCAGAGGGTTTCCAAGAAAGCCAAAGTAACATCTAAGGAAGCTTCCTCTGCCCTCCATTAAAGCTTCTCAAGACAGCTGATCTCATCTTTGATCACTCTAAAATGTTAAACCTACATTCACAATGGGATAATCTTTAGTAAGAAACTGATGTGAATATTTAAAAAAATAGAAATAAGAAACACATAACTCGTAAGTTGCTTTAGGGATATGTACAAATGATTAGATCTATTATGTGCCTTTTTTAGAAACGAAGGTTGTGAAATGCCATGGATAAAATAATTTTAGTGACTGTATCAGTTTTTTATCACTTCCATAACCAAATACCACAAACTCAGTGGCTTCAAACACCACAAATGTATTATCTTACAGTTTCAAAGATCAGAATTCTGAAGTGGGTTTCCTACACTACAAGCAGAGTATCAGCTCAACTGCATTCTTTCCAGAGGCTCCAGGAAGGAATTCACTTCTGTGCCTTTTGCAGCTTCCAGAGGCTGCTCGCACTGCCTGGCTATGGTCCCTTCCTCCGTCGCCAGAGCCAGAAGGATGAGTCTCTTTCTGACTCAGCCTCTCTCTGCTTCTACTGTCACCTAGCCTTCTCCCCACATGACCTTCTGCATCCTCTTAGAAGGACCCTTGTGATTACACTGGTACCCTCTAGAAAGTCCAGAAGCATCCCTTCTCTCAAGATCCTAAACTGAGTCCTATCTGGAAAGGCCCTTTTACCATGTAAGTAGGATAACATACTCATGGATTCTGGGATTTATATGTGGGCATCTTTGCAGGTCCACTACTCAGCCTACAGCAGCGGCAGTGAGTCACGTGCAGAATGTTATTACTGCTGCAGCTCATTTGTATATTAACCATAGACACATTGCACAATTTCCTCCTCGAGTTAAACAGTAAATGATGACAATGTTTGTGATGATGCTGGACTTCATACCTTTAAAATAGTGGCATACGAAGAATTTAATCTTCACAATATTTCAGAAGAGCCCAGCTGCAAGCAGTCATGGTGAGTGGGTTGGCTTCAGAGAGAATCATCAAACCTAGACAAGATATTTAAGAGGCATTAATAACTGGAAGATTTTTTTTCAAGACATCCAAAGACAGCATCTAAAGGATAGTATTCCATGCCTGAAACATGGGAAAGCAATGGAAAGGTCATGAGTTTGCAGCTTTTCACTAAAGAGCATTCTCCCATCCACATGTGGCTCTGGACAGAGCATATAGAAAGTTAGGGTAAAATCCTGAAGGAGAGGGAGCCAGAAGAGGATGCACTAAAACATGCACATAAATTCTGCCCAACTTATTGGTGGACTGCTAAATACACAGGTGTAGTGGGAGATGCCCCACGGGGCCCAACAAAAAAATGAAGCAGCAAGAAACTGAAGAACTAAGAGTCAATTTCAGCTGCCTACATCTGCAGAGGAGACACAGGGTGGAGTCTGAGTTCAGAGGAGCTCACTGCCTCCTAAAACAGGCTCAGCACACTGGAAGGGAACAAAACCTCAGAGTCTCCGTAATGTATCATGTGTGTTCAAATTACAATCCCAAATCACTAGGCATAGGAAGAAACAAGAAAATGGGACCAAAAATCAAGCAAAATCAGCAATAGAAATTAAACTCAAAAGGTTGCAGATGTTGAAATGAGCAGACAAAGTCTGTAGGGCAGGTATTATAAATATGTTTAAGGATTTCTAGGAAAATATACAGAATGAATGAAAGAGGAAAAATGGAATCTCTAATGTGAAAAGCACAATATCTGATATGATATTTTTAATGGGTAGGCTTAACAACAGACTGAATGACAGAAAAAAAATAAGTAAACTTGAAGATCGAACAACAGGAATAATACATTTTAAAGGAGAGAGAGAATCAAGGCTATATGAACACAACAAAAAAATAATCATAGTTTTAGTAAGCTGTGGGAAAATGTCAAGCAGCCTAACGTATGTGCTACTGCCGCCCAAGAAAGGGAACACAGATATCATGGGTAAGAAAATAAAATATTTAAAGAAACAATGGCTGGAAAAAACTCCCAATATAGTGATAAGCATAACCTAATAAGTCCAAAAACTCACTGAAACCTAAGTGAAACAAGAAGAAAACTACAACAGGGTCCATCATAATTATTGCTAAACTATAAATTTGCTAAAGCCAAAGTTAAAAAGAAAATCTTATGTGTACCTACAGAGAAACAACACTTCTCATTTAGAGAAGGAAATGAGAGGAGTATCATATGACTTCTCATTATAAATGACGTAAGGCAGAAGACAATGAAACACAGTTTTAAGGGCTAAAATAAATCTATAGCTAATAAAAAATATCCTGGAAAATGAGGTTGAAAAAGACATATTGGATTTTATAAAACTGAGACTGTTCACCAATAAACCTGAACTTAAAAAACTGCTAAAAGGAAGTTCTCCTCGCCTGAAAGAAATGACATCAGGGCTAGACATGGTGGCACACACCTGTAATCCCAGCACTTTGAGAGGCTGAGGTGGATGGATCGCCTGAGGTCGAGAGTTGAAGACCAGCCCGGCCAACATGGCGAAATCTCATCTCTACTAAAAATACAAAAGTTAGCCAGGTGTGGTGGCGGGTGCCTGTAATCCCAGCTACATGGGAGGCTGAGGCAGGAGAATCACTTGAACCCGGGAGGTGGAGGCTGTGGTGAGCCGAGATGGCGCCATTGCACTCCAGCCTGGGCAACAAGAGCGAAACTCCATTAGAAAAGAAGGAGGGGGTGGGGAGGAGAGGAGAGGGATCTGCATAAAGGAATAAAGAATACCAGAATCGGAAAGACTGCAAATAGCTTTCTTTTTTCCATAATTTATTTAGAAGACATATTGCTGTTTAAAGCAATACTTATTTGGGGTTAATAATATTTATACAGATCATATATATATACACACACACCCATTTAAACATATATATACACACAATATCAACACAAAAGCTGTATTGGCCATGCCTGACTGGTGTAATAAATCAAGAAAAGGGAGCAGCACATGGAAAGAGAGAAGCCCAACAGTCTTTATTTTTCACTATTGTGATTGTCTATGCAGAAATCTTAAAAATTTGTTTTCCTACTCGGTATGGTATTTAAAAGGAATTAATGTTAAACATTTCAGAAACCACTCCATATCACTGCAGATATTCTACATTTTTCTGGTCATGGTCCATGGAGGTCAAGCTTTTTTGTCAGGCCGTGTCTTTCCCAGATGACTTTATGAAATCTGCTCACAAGGAGAAGAGGTTGCAGCAACTAGACATTTGCTCTGTTTAGTCTAAAGCAAAGCTCCTCTCAACTACCAGAAGACAGGGTCGCTGGTATCCATGATCTGATAGTAACCATTTGACATGACAGCTTGCAACATATAGGTGAATGGGCTCAGTAAAGAAAACATGTGATGGACCTTTCTTAGAGTGCTGGCTGATTAAAGAGATGCCAGAGGACATGAGGGAGAAGCAGTTCCCTCCTCTCAGCAAAGGTGTTTGTGTACACCATTCATTCAGATAGGCTCTAGAAGTATCCGGGCCATCACTGAGGCTCACAACAAAAGTCAATCTTCAAGAGAGACACAGATAGTGGCCTCAGATTTCCAGCTCACTTAGTTATGCCATCGCTAAAAAAATCCATACGGAACATGGATTGAAATTCTGGTAAAACCAGAAGTCACTGTCAGGTGACATTCAGGCAATGGCTGTGTGACCTTAGCAATGACCACTAAGGCATGGCCTGATCTATTCAGTCTAAGGAACTACAGACTTCATTAGAAAATACATCAAGTCACTAAACTGGCTTCTTTTTCTCCATTAACTGTGATTATAATTGTCTATGTAGAAAAACCGAAAATATCTTCAAATATGAGGTCATACGCAAAATGAAAGTGTATTTCTCATTCCAGCAAAATAAACAAAATAATATGGTTAAATATTAATGAACAGTAGACTCAAAATAATAAAATGCTTAGATACAGACTTAACAAAAATGAACAAGTTTTTAATTTAAAAAAAGTAGTTTAATATAAAATCTAAGTAGACAGTATGTATACTGTGATACATGAAACAAACACTAAAAAAAGTACACAAAGAAAATAAAATATGTTTAAACAGAATGAAAAACATATTTGGTTCATCCAAAAGGTCGTGAGGAAAAAACAATCTGGAGAACAAAAATTAGATAAGACCCTCCCACAGAAAAGTGTAAGTAGCAATATGATAGCCCTTCATCAAACCACATCAACGATCGCATTAGATGAAAACTGATCACACGCCAAATAGTATAAAGACGGGTGAAATGAATATAGCTAAGTGTGCAATTAATTCAGGCCTCAATGTTAGCCTGTTTTGTAAAAATTCATGAATGCATAATTGCATGTGTTGAGATTATTTTATGTAGCATCAACACTCTTTAAAGGATTTCATTAAATAATGTAACATTCAGAATTTTTGAGTCTTTATTGTGGGTTCAGTCTATTATTTAATAGATAGCACAATATTAGAAAAGAGTTGAAGTTCTCCCACTTTTACTCATGATTGTAAATCCAAGGTGTGAGCAGGAACAAGGGCAGAAAGAAGCCTCCAGAAGCACCGAAGTGATGTAACCACAGTAGGGAAGGGCCAGCTGTGTGGCTCCCTCAGAGTCACTGGCCTCTCATTAAACTCAAAGGACTATTATCCATTTTTGGAAATGAACAGTAGAGCCAGAAAACAACATACATGCCATTATACAACATGTGGATATTAGAAATTTTAAAAATTAGATAGTATGTGTCAGAATGTTAGAGAAGGGAAAGGTTAATCACTGGCTCCCTCGATGACATTTTGAAAAGTTAGACTCATGAGGGATTAAAAGGAGGAAAACATGACCCCATTATTTTTAAAATGGCAAAACTATAAACCAAAGGTCTCTAGGCCAGCGAGTGTAACAATAGCCACCAAACGAACTTGGCAAAGTCTGTGAAAGACACAGTTAGAAGAACCCCTGGCAAAGCAAAGTTGAAGATAACTGGGCAGGGGAGGCCATGCTGAGAACCTGGAGGAACTTCTGAATTCATTACCGCTGTGAAGAATAGTAACACTGCACTTTCAAAGTAGCATTTGACAATGTTCAACTTCACGGATTCCAAGGTGAGCAAAGGAAAGCATCATATACAGCTGATTTTTAAAGTCTAAAGGGCACCTGCATAGCAGCATGCTTCAACTCCCCATAACTTGAATTTTGGGACACTTACGACATTTTGAAGCCACAAACACAAGTTGAGAGCCAGAAACATTTCCTGGTGACCTAAGATTACTTGTTCAAGATAAGCAACATTTAAAGAGGAGGAAAGACAACTAGCACAATCAAGGACTACTTGTGAATTCAGAATAAAACTCTAGCTAACCACTGAAAGTAAATGAAACACTGATAATCCATGGAAGGCTACCAGGAGTCTCTTAAGCTGTAGGCGAAGAGCCTGGGATAGAGACCAATACCCCACCACCGCCACACCCATACGCAGCATTTCATTACACACAATAGCCCTGCAATTTCCACCACACCCCACACTACTAAAATCTTTTCTCCAACCCAGAAATACAGCAAGATTTAACAGCATGGCCAACTAAGCTATGCATCATTTGAGACCTTTTTCACATCAGTGTCTTTTTTTTTTGAGACGGAACCTCACTCTATCACCAGTCTGGAGTGCAATGGTACAATCTTGGCTCACTGCAATGTCCGCCTCTCAGGTTCAAGCGATTATCCTGCCTCAGCCTTCTGAGTAGCTGGGATTACAGGCGTGTGCCACCACACCCAGCTAATTTTTGTGTTTTTATTAGAGACGGGTTTCACTATGTTGACCAGGCTGGTCTCAAACTCTTGACCTAAAGTGATCCATCCACCTCAGCCTCCCAAAGCGCTGGGATTATAGGCATAAGCCACTGTGCCTGGCCCACATCAGTCTAATTTTTAATTGCATCTAAGGAAAAAAATAATATCTATGTGCTAAGCAATGTTACTACTCTTAGGAACTTCTGGACATCCCTCTCTAAGTTGCAGAACTTAGTTTCTGAGCCACAGAAACCATGAGATTGTCAACACCTGCTGTTTTAGGCCACTGTGTTTTGGAGTAATAGATAAGTAATACAATAGATAAGTAATACAATAAGTAATACAATACTCAGCAATAGATAAGTAACACAAGTGACCTACCTAAGTCAAGTACCTTGAGATCTTATCTAAACTGAGATTAAATGAAGACAAAGAAAGGATTAAAAATGACTGAATTCATCAATCTAACAAATATACTCAGCAAATTTAAACATAATTACATGCAACAAATGACAAAAGGTGTCCAGTAAGTTTTTGATATTAACTTTCAGTTTTATCCCAGACAAAGAATTTTTAAAAATTAGTTGGGTATGAGAATCTTTGTTCTGGTCCTCTCTGAATTCCTGCTTTCCATGTTGCTCAGATTCTGTGTGGCTGCCATCTCCACTACAGGGTTTTCTTAAACCTGTTTCCTGGGTCTGAACCTATTTCTGTTTTGGAAAGAAAAAAGTCTCATTTTATGTACTAAGTCTTTGCCAGTAGAATTCCTAAGGAGGATTTGCTTTTCTCTCGCAATGCTTGCGATATGCCCACCACCATGCATTGATCCTCTGGGACTGCTCCTCCCTGTGTTTGCTGCTATGGTTCTACTTGCTAACGCAAACACTCAGAACTCCATGCCATCAGTCTTCATCCCTTCGCGTTCTGAGCTGCCTGGAAAATTCTAGCAAAGGCTGATGAATGGGGTGGACTTTTTCCTGCTCATTCCTCATGAAACCGACTGGGATCTGAAATTTTAAAGATTTCCCTTTCTGTACTCTATATTCCCCAGCACTCCCTCAACCATTTTTCTTCCCTACACACATATATTCACACACGCACACACACACACACAAGCAGAGAGAGAGGAGATAAACATGGATGTTCCTGTAAACTGCCATTAACTATTATCAGTGGTTACAACAGTTCAAGACTGGTACTGCTTAATCCAATGCTATGTTGGCTAATTTCATTATGCTAGAACCTTGCAAACATGCTGCTAAGACCAGAGGTTTTACTTAAAACATTAGAGAACACCACAAAAGTACATGTGTATGGGTTAAATTGGGTGATGTAGCTCATGAGATAATTTTATTTGGGGGGGAAAGAATCAAATATTATTGCCCTTGGTATTTCTTAGCTTTCTTTACATGCATTTTACAAGTAAAAAGCATAATTGTTATTAAATAAAACATGTCTTGATTTTAAGTCAGCAAAACAAAAGCAGTATCAAAGGCTTTATCGTTGTCATTAAAGTTGGTCCCTGGTCCATGTTACTGCCAGGAATGTATGATAGTTTTGATAGTTACTTTGTGTTTCTGAATAATATTGATCACTCTTTGTCTATCTCTAGCATACAATTATGAACATCTACACTTACAATTCAAATACTCATTAGATTTCCATTCAATACAGATTGATACCTCTCTAATTTGAAGCAAATAAAAATATCAAGTGAATTTTCTGCAGTTTTGAAAACTGACAATGAACACTTGCATGCTGTTTTTGCTCTGATGGATCTAGAAATGTCATCCAGTAAGCTGCAAAATGTAGTGAATGACACTTTAATGGAATCTTTTGTAAAATTGGTAATAAAAATAGCAAACATTCTGCTAGTATTTTCTATGTGTTATGTAGTGCTCTAAGGGCTTTAGACGTTTTAATATGTTTAATCTTAGCAATAACACTATGAGATTAAGGGCTATCATTAACATCCCCACTTTGCAGGTGAAGAAATGGAACCAGGGAGAGGTTAAGTAACTTTCCCATGGTTAATTAATTGGTAGGGCTTGGCCTTGAACCCAGGCAAGCTGGTTTAAAAATTGATGTGGTTAACAATGTGACTATAGTTTTTCTCAAGAGCTTATTAAGTCTTTTAACTGTATTATTCACTTTAGAGAAAGAGAAATGAATGGAGGGAGGAAGAGTGAAAGGGAGGGAGGAAGGGAATGAGTAGGAATTATAATTTAAGAGATGCCAATTCCATCTGCTGGCTCAATTGCTGGATTCTATGAGTACAACCTTGTAGAAGGACCAAAGGCATTAAATAAACCTATGCCTAAGGATAAAGTCATTGAAATTTTGGGAGGCAGTAGGATGATAAATTACTTTAGACAAATTGAGACCTAAAGGGAAAATGGAAAGGAATCAAAATTTATAAAAGGAAGCACATTGGCTTCAGTTATAGCCAATGGCCCAGGGTTCCACTGGCACGACACTCATGGCTGAAAGTGAGTGCTCAAATCCCCAGTCACATGTAAGTAGCTTAAAATCTCCACATGCCCCAAAGACTATCAACCAGGTTTCCAAATAGCCTAACCTTAAACCCAAGGGCCATAGTCTAAGGACGGTGCCTTTTGAGCATCTTTCATAAGATGATGTAGCTGCAGCAAGCTGTAAGAGTGAACTAAAAAACGTATTTGCACAGTGATATACCTGGTAGTCAAAGGCCATGCTAAAGTGGTATTCTTACACCATGTTCTGGAATAAATCAACATTATAACTTTACACCCCAATCAGCAACACAGTTACTATGCTCCCAGAGTAGAAGGCTTAATACAATAGCCATTTGGTGGGAACTTTACGAAAGTCAACATAAGAAAAACAACAAAAGCAAGCAAGAAAATAATAGTCCACGGCTCTGACAGAAAGCCAAAAGAAGTTGTGTCTGTAAAGGAAAAATAAGGTAAACCAAAATCACTCAGTAAATAATATGGTTTATGTACACCAGTAAAATGTTTACAAGAATTGAGATCTGCTTGGCTTTGGCTCAATTCAGAAGAAGGAGCTTGAAGAAACATGTAATTGTAACAAGATTTAATTAGGAAAAAAAGGTATTTTAATTGACTTGGCCAAAAGAAACAACATTTATTTTTAAAATTAACAATTATTTCTCATGAGATGTAAAATAATCACTCTCCATATATTTGTAGAGTCTTTTTCTTGGTATCTCTTGGTATGCTTTCACTACTTATGTTACTTTTTATTTAACCACTTCACAGAAAAAAAAGAAGATGAGAGTCACTTTTATCATCAATAAAATGTAAATAGTTTTCGGTTTTACAAAACCATTGTAGAAAGGAAACAGAACAATGTTAATGAAAAGCTTGGACATTTATTTATGTGGTACTCATCATTTATTCATGCTCTCAGGTGTTCATTCATTCATTCATTCCTAGATTACAGATGAAGCAACTGAAGGCTAAAGTGATTGAATAATTTACCAAAGTTCTCATGTGTATATTTAAATTCATCTTATTCTTCATGTCCATGGTGACTCTTTGACCTGAAATTCCTATTTCACATTTGAGTTAAAAAAAAAAAAATTGCATACTCTCTAATGTGATCTGCAGCAAATATTATGTGAATTACATGTTACAAAACAAGAACTCTTTTCCAGAATAGAATAATTACACAAAAGATTGTTTCATTAGATCCATTTTAGACATTTTAAAATGCACCTTCAATCAAAAAGCTGTTAGATAATAATTTAAACTAATCTATTTGGTTATTTAAGGAAAATTAGAATATATGATATTGTTTAATTCTGTAAAACAGCATTCAATTTCCATTGCAGCATATAACAAAGGCTCTAAAGGCTTTTGTGTTTTGTAGCTAGTAGTTTTCTACAAAGTTCTATCTTGCACAGATGGCATGATATAAAACTGCTAGCATCATTATTTATTTCAAAATATTTTAGTAGAAATAATAGACAACACATCTCCATTTTAAGAATGTCCTAGGGCAAAAAGAGAATAACAACTTCTAAAATGTTAATTTCAAATAAAACTTTTGATAAGGGACATTTTAGGAATAATTATAAACACATCAGTTATTCAGACAATAAGATTTCAAAACCTTTACAATAAATGGGCCTCCTTAGGAATCTACTGGCAAAGACTTAGTATATAAAATGAGACTTTATTCTTTCAAAATAGAAATAGGTTCAGACACAGGAAACAGGTTTAAGAAAACTATGTAGTGGTGGTGTTAGCCACACAGAATATGAGCAACATGGAAAGGAGGAATTCAGAGAGGACCAGAACAAAGACTCTTATTTTCAACTAATTATTTAAAATTCTTTGTTTGGGATGAAATTGAAAGTTAATATCAAAAGCTTACTGGATACCATTTGTCATTTGTTGTGTGTAATTATATTTAAATTTACTGAGTAAAGTTCTTAGATTAGATTGATGGATTCCGTCTTTTCTCATCCTTTCATTGTCTTCATTTAACTTCAGCTTAGATAAGATTTCAAGGTCCTTGACTTAGGTAGGTCACTTGTGTTAGTTATCTATTGCTGTGTGATAAGTTACTCTAAAACATAGCAGTCTAAACCGCACATGTTGACAATCTCACGGTTTCATGGCTCAGAAGTCTGGAAGTGGCATAACGGGGCCACTGTTTTATGCTCTTCCACAATCCCACAATGAGGCATTGGTCAGGGCTGTGGTTTCATCTGAATGCTTGACTAGGGAAAGAGCTGTTTGCATGCTCAGTTCCAAGGTCTTGGTTCCTCTAGGGCCGTTGGACCATGGGCCTCAGTTTGTCCCTGGCTGTTGACCAGAAGCCACCCTCAGTTCATTTTTATGCCACATTGGAATGAAACTAGAAATTATCAGCAGAAAGAAAACTGAAAACTTCACAAACACATAAAAGTTAAACAACACAGTTTTGAACAAACAAATGGGTCAAAGAATAAATTAAAAGGAAAATTAGAAAGTATGTTGAGACAAATGAAAATGAAAATAAAACATAGCAAAATTTATGGGACACAACAAAAACAGCACTAAGATGGAAGTTTACGGCAACAAACGCCTACATTTAAAAAGAAGAAAGATCTCAAGTAAACAACCTAATTTTACATCTCAAGGAGCTAAAAAAAGACCAAGCTAAGCAGTTACTATCCAATATGTATAAGGAATTCCTACCTATCAATAGCAAGACAACTAATAACCTGGTTAAAAGGAGACTAGGAACTTGCATAGGGATTTCTCCAAAGAAGACAAACCATTGCCCAAAATGTATGTGAAGGTATGGTCAATATCACTAATCATCAGAGAAATGTGACCAAAACCACAATGCGATACCACCTTATACGTGTCAGGATAGCTATTGTCAACAAAATGAAAGACAAGTGTTCACGAAGTCTGGAGGCACTGGAACTCTTTCATACTGTTGGTGGCAGCACAGACTGGTGCCATAGCAATGGAAAACAGTATGGATGTTCCTCAAAATTTTAAAAATAAGACTACCATATGGTCCCACAGTCCCATTTCTGTGTATTTATCCAAAAGAATTGAAATGAAGATCTCCGATATATTAGCATTCCCATATTGACTGCAGCATTATTTACAATTGCCGCGATGTGAAAATAACCTAAAATGTTCATTGCCAGATGAATGGATACAGAAAATGTGATATACATTCAATAGAATAGTATTCATCTTTAAAAAAATCCTGCAATATGTGACAACATAGATGATCCTTGAGGACATTATGCTACATGAAATAAAACAGTCACAGAAAGAAACAAGGTGTATTATTCCACGTACACAAATATCTAAAACAGTCTAACTGGAAACTGGAGGGAGGAGGTCACAGGGAGTTGCTGATGAATGTGTTTAAAGTTTCAGTCATGCAAGATGAGTAATTTCTGAAGACCCATGGGCAATACTATGCCTGTAGACAGTAGTACTGAATTTTCCACTTAAAATTTTGTTGAGTATAGATTCCATATTAAGTTCTTACCATGATAAAACAGATATATTTTAAAGTATATTCATGGCTTATTTGTGTACAAGGATCCAGGTTCTGATAATCAAAGGACATGTTAATGTTTGATTTGTTTTTCTAACTAAAATAAAATTTATATCTTTTATACTAACTTTTAAAATCTAACCACCATGTAAAATATGACTCCACTAATTGTGTGCATGCAAGTCTAATGTGTGCATGTAACTAATTCATGAAACAAAATAGATTTGGCTATGTTTGTAGAGCAGGTCACACTGCATACACCAGCCAAAGTCTGTCAAATGGTAGTATCCACGCAGGATCTGCCCATTAAAGGGGTCATTTTGAACACAATATGCAAGCAGAAAGTGACTCAATCTTTTAAATTGGATTTAAATTTCCCTCCTATTTCCACAGCAAAGAAAATGCTTATGGCATTAAATAAAATGCATCCAGACACACTACATCTGGAAAACACAACAGAGAACAGAAATTTTACAGTGCTATTACCCTTCCATGATTACTCGTAGAGTTTGAGTCAATGTTTATCAGAGTACATTTGAATGTTTTCCATCATGTAGAAACAAAACAGAAAAACAAAAGAAACATCACTTGACAATTCTACATTTTCCTAAATCTAAAAATTTAGTAATAAATGACTGGAAATAAAGAAATATTTATTTATCCCTCAATGAAATCCCTAACCCCATAGCCAAGGAATGTCAAAGAACATGTGCAGAAAAGGAGAAAAAAGTAGAAGTGGGAAAACACAAAGTGCAAGGGAGAAGTGATGACGAAACAACTGCATTTTAAGGAGCTCTATTCTTTTATTTTTTTTATTTTATTTTATTTTTATTTATTTTTTTTTTTTGAGACGGAGGAGTTTCACTCACGTTACCCAGGCTGGAGTGCAATGGCGCGATCTTGGCTCACCGCAACCTCTGCCTCCTGGGTTCAGGCAATTCTCCTGCCTCAGCCTCCTGAGTAGCTGGGATTACAGGCACGCACCACCATGCCCAGCTAATTTTTTGTATTTTTGGTAGAGACGGGGTTTCACCATGTTGACCAGGATGGTCTCGATCTCTTGACCTCGTGATCCACCCGCCTCGGCCTCCCAAAGTGCTGGGATTACAGGCGTGAGCCACCGCGCCCGGCCAGGAGCTCTATTCTTAAAAGACAAGTGACTTATTCTGCCCAAATGTTTTACCCTAATGCTTTGTGGGAACCCTACAAATAGTAGGCTACCTGCTTCTACCTGTCTGAAGTGAATACGCATTCATAATCTTTCCCCAGAGGAACAGGATGACAAATGTTTATCACAGAGCAAAGGACAAATAGCACCCTGCCTACGCGGAACATGTGGTGCTCTTCTGTAGGTGAGAGAGACTGAGTAAAGAAATAATCTGAACAGCCCAGGCAAGATGGCTGACTAGGAACAGCTCCCGTCTGCAGCTCCCAGCGAGACCAATGCCGAAAGCAGGTGATTTCTGCATTGGGTACATGGCTTATCTTATTGGAACTGGTTAGACAGTGGGTGTAGCTCATGGAGGGTGAGCAGAAGCAGCGTGGGGTGTCACCTCACCTGGGAAGCAAAAGGGGTTGGGGAACTCCTCTCATAGCCAAGGAAAGCCATAAGTGAAGAACGGTGCTATCCAGCCCAGATACTAAACTTTTCCCATGGTCTTCGCAACCTGCAGACCAGGAGATTCCCTCGTGTGCCTACACCACCAGAGCCCCAGGTTTCAAGCACAAAACTAGGTGGTCATTTGGGCAGACACCAAGATAGCTGCAGGAGTTTTTTCGTACTCCAGTGGCACCTGGAACACCAGCAAGATAGAACTGTTCATCCCCATGGAAAGGGGGCTGATGCCAGGGAGCCAAGTGGTCTAGCTCAGCCGATCCCACCATCATGGAATCCAACAAGCTAAGATCTGAAGTTAACCTGGGACACTCCAGATTGGAGGGGGGAGGGGCATGTGCCACTACTGAGGCTTGAGTAGGTAGTTTTCCCCTCACAGTGTAAACAAAGCCTCCAGGAAGTTTAGACTAGGTGGAGCCGACCACAGCATAGCCAGACTGCCTCTCTAGACTCCTCCTCTCTGGGCAGGGCACCTCTGAAAGAAAGGCAGCAGCCCCAGTCAGGGGCTGATAGATAAAACCCCCATCTCACTGGGAGAGAGCCCCTGGGGTAAGGGGCGCCTGTGGGCACAGCTTCGGCAGACTTAAACGTTCCTACCTGCCGGCTCTGAGGAGAGCAGCAGATCTCCCAGCACAGCACTTGAGCCCAGCTAAGGGACAGACTGCCTCTCAAGTAGGTCTCTGACACCCATGCCTCCTGATGGGGAGACACCTCCCAGAAGGGGTCAACAGACACCACATACAGGAGAGCTCCAGCTGGCATCTGGCAGGTGCCCCTCAGGGATAAAGCTTCCAGAGGAAGGAGCAGACAGCAATCTTTGCTGTTCTGCAGCTTCTGCTGGTGATACCCAGGCAAACAGAATCTGTATGGGCATTTGGCAAACCCCAGCAGACCTGCAGCAGAGGGGCCTGACTGTTAGAAGGAAAACTAACAAACAGAAAGCAATACCATCAACATCAACAAAAAGGATGACCCTGCAAAAACCCCATCCAAAAGTCATCAACATCAAAGAACTAAGGTAGATAAATCCATGAAGATGAGGAAAAATCAGCGTTAAAAGGCCAAAAATTCAAAAAACCTTAGAGAATGCCTCTTCTCTGCTCAAGGATCACAACTCCTCACCGTCAAGGAAACAAAACTGGATGAAGAATGAGTTTGATGAATTGACAGAAGTAGGCTTCAGAAGGCAGGTACTAGCAAACTGCTTTGAGCTAAAGGAGCATGTTCTGACCCAATGCAAGGAAGCTAAGAACCTTGATAAAAGATTACAGGAACTACTAACTAGAATAACCAATTTAGAGAAGAACATAAATGACCTTATGAATCTAAAAAACAAAGCATGAGAACTTTTTGAGGCATTCACAAGTATCAATGGCCAAATTGATCAAGAGGAAGAAAAATATCAGAGACTGAAGATCAACATAATGAAATAAAGCATGAAGGCTAGAGTAGAGAAAAAGGAATGAAAAGGAATGAACAAAGCCTCCAAGAAATATGAGACTATGTGAAAAGACCAAACCTATGTTTGATTGTTGTACCTGAAAGTGACAGGGATAATGGAACCAAGTTAGAAAACACACTTCAGGATGTTATCAAGGAGAACTTCCATAACTTAGCAAGACAGGCAAATATTCAAATTCGAGCAGTACAGAGAACACCGCAAAGATATTTCTCTAGAAGAGCAACCCCAAGACACGTAATTGTCAGATTCACCAAGGTTGAAATGAAGGAAAAAATTGTTAAGGGCAGCCAGAGAGAAAGGTTGGGTTTCCCTTTCTGACTAACAGCGGATCTCTTGGCAGAAACCCTACAAGCTAGAATAGAATGGGAGCCAAAATTTTACATTCTTGAAGAAAAGAATTTTCAACCCAGAATTTTATTCCAGCCAAACTAAGCTTCAAGCTGAAAGAGAAATAAAATCCTTTACAGACAAGCAAATGCTGAGGGATTTTATCACCACCAGGCAAGACTTACAAGAGCTCCTGAGGGAAGCACTAAATATGGAAAGCAGAAGCCAGTACCAGCCACTGCAACAACATACCAAAATGTAAAGGCCATCGACACTATGAAGAAACTACATCAACTAAAGGATAAAATAACCAGCTAGCATCACAATGACAACATCAAATTTACACATAGCAATACTAACCTTAAATGAAAAGAGCCAAATACCCTAATTGAAAGACACAGACTGGTAAATTGGATAAAGAGTCAAGACCCATCAGTGTGCTGTATTCAGGAGACCCGTCTCACATGCAAAGACACACAAAGGTTTAAAATAAAGGGATGGAAGAAGATTTACCAAGCAAATGGAATGCAAAAAAAGCAGAGGTTGCAACCCTAGTCTCTGGTAAAATGGACTTTAAGCCAATAAAGATCAAAAGAGACAAATAAGGGCATTACTTAATAGTAAAGGGATCAATGCAACAAGAAAAGCTAACTATCCTAAATACATATTCACCCAATACAGGAGCACCCAGCTTCATAAAGCATGTTCTTAGAGACCTACAAAGAGACTTATACTCCCACACAATAATAGTGGGAGACTTTACCACCCCACTGTCAAAGTTAGACAGATCAATAAGACAGAAGATTAATGATTATATTCAGGACTTGAACTCAGCTCTGGACCAAGTGGACCTAATAGACATCTACAGAACTCTCCACCCCAAATCAACAGAATATACTCTCTTCTCAGCACCACATCACACCTACTCTAAAATTGACCACATTATTAGAAGCAAATCACTCCTTGGCAAATGCAAAAGAATGGAAATCATAACAAACAGTCTCTCAGACCATAGTGCAATCAAATTAGAACTCAGGATTGAGAAATTCCCTCAAAACCACACAGCTACATGGAAACTGAATAAAATGCACCTGAATGGCTCCTGGGTAAATAATGAAATTAAGGCAGAAATAAATAAGTTTTTTGAAAGCAGTGAGAACAAAGGCACAATGTACCAGAATCTTTGGAACACAGCATAAACAGTGTTTAGAGGGAAATTTGTAGTACTAAATGCCCCCAGGAGAAAGCAAAAAGATCTAAAATCAATACCCTAACATCACAATGAAAAGAACTAGAGAAGCAAGAGCAAACAAATTTAAAAGCTAGCAGAAGACAAGGAATAGCTAAAATCAGAGCAGAACTAAAGGAGATGGAGAAATGAAAAACCCTTCAAAAAAATCAATGAATCCAGAGCTGTGGTATTTTATTTTTGAAAAGATTAACAAACTACGTAGACTACTAGCCAGACTAATAAAGAAGACAAGAGAAAAGAATAAAATAGACACAATAAAAAATGATAAAGGAGATATCACCACTGACCCCAGAGAAATACAAACTATCATCAGAGAATGCTATGAACACTTCTATGAAAATAAACTAGAAAATCTAGAAGGAATAGATAAATTCGTGGACACCTACACCCTCACAAAACTAAACCAGGAAGAAGTTGAATCCCTGAATAGGCCAATCACAAGTTCTGAAATTGAGGCAGTAATTAATAGCCTATCAACCAAAAAAAAAAAGCCCAGGACCAGATGGATTTACAGCCAAGTTCTACCAGAGGCAAAAAGAGGAGCTGGTACCATTCCTTTTAAAATTATTCCGAACAATAGAAAAAGAGGGACTCCTCCCTAACTCATTTTATGATGCCATCATCATCCTGATACCCAAACCTGAAAGAGACAAAACAAAAAAAGGAAATTTCAGGCCAATATCCATGATGAACATCAATGTGAAAATCCTCAATAAAATACTGGAAAACCAATCCAAGAGCACATTAAAAAGCTTATTCACCACGATCAACTTGGATTCATCCCTGGGATGCAAGGCTTGTTCAACATACTCAAATAAACAAACATAAACCATCACATAAACAGAACCAATGACAAAACCACAATTATCTCAACAGGTTCCGAAAAGGCCTTCCATAAAATTCAACACCCGTTCATGCTAAAAACACTCAATAAACTATGTATTGATGGAACATATCTCAAAATAATAAGAGCTATTTATTACAAACCCACAGCCAATATCATACTGAATAGCCAAAAGCTAGAAGCATTCCCTTTGAAAACTGGCACAAGACAAGGATGCCCTTTCTCACCACTCCTATTCAACATAGTATTGGAAGTTCTGACCAGGGCAATCAGGCAAGAGAAAGAAATAAAGGATATTCAAATAGGAAGAGAGGAAGTCAAATTTATCTGTTTGCAGATGACATAATTGTTCCATCATCTCAGTCCAAAAACTCCTTAAGCTAATAAGCAACTACAGCAAAGTCTCAGGATACAAAATTAATGTGCAAAAATCACACACATTCCTATATACCAATAATAGACAGAGAGCCAAATTATGAGTGAACTCCCATTCATTATTGCTACTAAGAGAATAAAATATCTAGGAATAAAACTTAAAAGGGATATGAAGGACCTCTTCAGGGAGAACTACAAACTACTACTCAAGGAGATAAGAGAGGACACAAACAAATGGAAAAACATTCCATCCTTATGGATAGGAAGAATCAATATCATGAAAATGGCCATACTGCCCAAAGTAACTTATAGATTCAATGTGCTTCCTATCAAGCTACCATTGACTTTCTTCACAGAATTAGAAAAAAACTACTTTAAATTTCAAATGGAACCAAAAAAGAGCCCATATAGCCAAGACAATCCTAAACAAAAAGAACAAAGCTAGAGGTACCATGCTACCTGACTTCAAACTATGCTACAAGGCTACAGTAACGAACACAGTATGGTACTCGTACCAAAACAGATATAGAGACCAATAGAACAGAGCAGAGGCCTCAGAAATAACACCACACACCTACAACCACCTGATCTTTGATAAATCTGACAAAAACAATCAATTGGGAAAGGATTCCCTATTTAATAAACGGTGTTGGGAAAGCTGGATAGCCATATGCAGAAAACTGAAACTAGACCCCTTCCTTACACCTTATACAAAAATTAACTCAAGATGGATTAAAAATTTAAATGTAAGACCTAAAACCACAAAAACCCTAAAAGAAAACCCAGGCAATACCATTCAGGACATAGGCATGGGCAAAGACTTCATGGCTAAAACACAAAAAGCATTTGCAACAAAAGCCAAAATTGACAAGTGTGATCTAATTAAACTAAAGAGCTTCTGCACAACAAAACCAACTGTCATCAGCGTGAATAGGCAACCTACAGAATGGGAGAAAAATTTTGCAATCTATGCATCTGACAAAGGGCTAAAATCCAGAATCTACAAGGAATTTAAACAAATTTACAAGAAAAAACAACCCCATTAAAAAGTGGGCAAAGGATATGAACAGACGCATTTCAAAAGAAGATATTTATGCAGCCAATGAACACATGAAAAAAAGTTCATTGGCCGGGTGTGGTGGCTCACACCTGTAATCCCAGAACTTTGGGAGGCCAAGGCAAGTGAATCATGAGGTCAAGAGATTGGGACCACCCTGGCCAACATGGTGAAATCCTGTCTCTACTAAAATTAGCCTGAACTAGTGGCATGTGCCTGTAGACCCAGCTACTCAGGAGGCTGAGCTGGAAGGGTCACTTGAACCCAGGAGGCAGAGGTTGCAGTGAGCCAAGATTGCACTACTGCACTCCAGCCTAGTGACAGAGCAAGACTCTGTCTCAGAAAGAAAAAAGAAAGAAAGAAAGAAAACAAGCTCATCATCACTTGTCATTAGAGAAATGCAAATCAAAACCACAATAAGATACCATCTCACAACAGTTAGAA
>NW_022436971.1:21342905-21404691 GCF_009761245.1 Sapajus apella
CTGAGGCAAGAGAATTGCTTGAACCTGGGAGATGGAGGTTGCAATGAGCTGAGATTGTGCCACTGCACTCCAGCTTGGGCGACAGAGCAAGACTCCATCAAAAAAAAAAAAAAAAGTCAGGAAACAACACATGCTGGAGAGGATGTGAAGAAATAGCACTTTTACACCGATGGTGGCAGTGTAAATTAGTGGAAGACAAGCATTGTGAAAACAGTGTGGCAATTCATCATGATCTAGAACTAGAAATACCATTTGATCCTGTAATCCTATTACTGGGTGTATACTCAAAGGATTATAAATCATTCTACTATAAAGACACATGCACATATATGCTTATTGTAGCACGGTTCACAATAGCAAAGGCTTGGAACCAACCCAAATGCTCATCAAAGATAGATTAGATAAAGAAAATGTGGCTCATACACACCATGGAATACTATGCAGTCATAAAAAAGAATGAGTTCATATCCTTTTCAGGGACATGGATGAAGCTGGAAAACTTCATCCATTCTAAGTAAACTAACACAGGAACAGAAAACCAAACACTACATGTTCTCACTCGTAAGTGGGAGTTAAACAATGAGAACACATGGACACAGGGAGGGGAACATCACACACCAGGGCATGTCAGGGGGTGGGGGGTCTAGGAGAGCGATAGCATTAGGAGAAATACCTAGTGTAGACGACGGGTTGATGGGTACAGCAAACCACCATGGCACATGTATACCAATGTAACAAACTTGCACCTTCTGCACGTGTATCCCAGACCTTAAAGTATAATGAAAACATTAAAAAATAAATAACCTGAGTCAGTGCTCTTGCCTTTGCAATAATACTGGGAAATCTTTTGTAAGAAAACAGAAGTGGACTCTGAACTGAAAGTGGCATTTATGGAGGCAAACTGGTCTGCACAGCAAGATGTACCTCTGGAGCATTTATGACCCCAGGCACTCAGTGGATGAAAGCCTGAAAGCAGCATGTATTAGTTATGTCTCCCTAATTCTCCAGGTTGCCAGGCAAGGGTAGAAATGCATCCCACAAGTCCACATTGCTAGACCAAGCCAGATTCTTATTAAGTCAGTAATTTTACATTTTATCTTCTTCCGCAACAATAAATCTTCAGAAATTATTTAAATGTCATTTCAATAGAACTTTGTTTCTATGGTTCATTTTGGTAGAACTGTAAAATAACCAAATATTTGGCAACACAAAGTGCTATTGATGAGAGTTTCTTTTTACATATTTTACAGTTCTACCAAAATATATTCCACATTTTGGTAGAACTGTAAAATAACCAAATATTTGGCAACACAAAGTGCTATTGATGAGAGTTTCGTATATTTATCTTCTTTATTCCCTCCTACATGCCTTGTCTTCTGCCACTAGAAAAACATTTCAAAATACGCCACTGTCATTACACGCTTTACTCACCAGCTTAAGATCACAAGTGACATAATACGTCTGCGTGTATGTGCACATACACTCTCTCGCACCTCTACAATGTTTACAAGCAGTCATAATCTTATTGCTGTGACCCCAAGAAGTAAATAATAACTGCTTATGGGAGATAGAACGGTGGGACAGAGAAGCTGAGCAATACACCTGCAGTGTAGCGCTGAGATGTGCTTTGAACCCTGATCCCTCCACTCCAAGTCCTGTATGCCTTCTGGGTCACGGTGGTGCTCTGCAGACTTCGGCTCAGGAACTCACGTGGATTCCAACGTGGATCGTGGAGTGCTTCTGCTACAGCCTACGTAGCAATAAGGATGTCTCACAATTCCCCAAAACAGCTTTTCATACATCTCGATCAAGCCACTTTGTTTCACACCAAACCCTTTCCAACGCACACAATTAGCTGTATTATTTTCCCACCAATCTCAGTCCCACAGACGTCAGTCCGTAAGCATTTTCAGAGTACCTACTGTAGGGTAAGCATTTCACACCGCGAAGAGATGCAGAGGGCTAAGTGGGGCTCCCTGCCTCATATGAGCTTGCAATTGCGCAGCACCGTCTTGGAATCCTCTCCACCTGTCCCAGCCCATGTGAGGTCCTGGCTTCTATTACCCTGATGCTCCTGAGAGCTGTGACAAAGCTAGTGCTTAATCGTGTTTAACTGTTGCTTTGTTGTTTGTATCTGCTCCCTAGACTCAGTTGGGAAACTCCTTAATGGATCATACACCACTTAGGAAATGATCTACCTAGGTTTGAAGGAATTAGATATAGTCCCCATCAGTGGAATGCCCAAATTTGGCAAGCTGACCTCTCTAAAAATCAAGGCCTTAAGAAAAATTACTCATGTGGGATGGAAATCTTTCTAAAGCATTTTACACATGGAATGGCCTTACGAAAGAGGACGTTTGAGATATACATTACCCTGTTTCTCCTGACTCGGGTCTTCATGAACCCCAACTGCTACATTCATGCACCAGTGATTTTCTTTGATGCTGATGAGAGGGGCAGTGAGGTGAAAGTGGACCCCTCGTGGCCTCAAAGTGTGCGATTTCTTTGCTGTCATGATTCAGGAGAATCGGAGCTTCGCTCTCCACCTGGGTATCAATGGGTCATCAGCTGCTGGTCACCAAGGCCACCAGACATCCATTGCCCACTTCCTCCTCACTTCCAATCTGCTTCCAGTTGTTGTAGCCTAGGAAAGCAAGGGGTCAAGCTTATTGGCAATTTTAAAGAGTTTAAATTAGAAAAAACGGACCAAAAGCAGCTTTCCAGGAGTTAAGCCCATACAGTTTGGCACATGGATTTGGCACTGAGTTTGCATGCTCACTGGCCCTTTTTGCTTTTATTTATAAAACACTGCAATTGTGCACCTCTGCAATGTTTACAAGCAGTGATAATCTTATTGTTGTGACCCCTGAGAAATAATAGCCTTTTTATGTAAGATGAAACAATGGGACAGAGTAGCCAAAGCAATGTGCCCAAAGCTGAGCTTTGGAGTGTGATTTGAACCCCAGTCCCTTGAGTGCAAGTCCTATGCACCTTCGGGGTCATGGTGGTGCTCTACAGTCTCTGAACAGCCATTGTAGACCAGGTCCTGTACAGAAATTAAGAAATAAAGAAGACAGATACAAATTCCTGCCTTTATGAAGCCCATATTCCAGTGAGGGGAGAAACAAAGGTAAATTAACAGTCTTTGTTACTTTAGTGACTGATGAATGCAACGAAAAAACCAAAGCAGGGATAAGAAACAGCGAATGTTAAGAGTCATAGAAACTGTGACAGGCATATCTGAGCAGAAGCCACAATGAAGCAAGGAGGCACACCTGCAGGAAGAAAGTCGCAGCAGCGGGGAGTGGGCAGGGCAAAGGCTGGGAGGAGCTCAGGAAAGGATGGAGCCACTGGCATCACCTGGACCTGAGGCAGGTCAGCCAAGATGGAAGGAGGGACCCTTGCAGGAGCTTTTAGGTAACTCTCACAAGGTCAGCTTGGACTCAGAGGGAGATGGAAATCTATCAGAGTTCTGAGCAGAAAAGTGATATGAAAATTTATGTTTTGAAAGGACCCCAGCCAGGCATGGTGGCTCATACAGGTAATCCCAGCACCTTGGGAGGCTGAGGCAGGCAGATCACTTGAGATCAGGAGTTCGTGACCAGCCTGGCCAACATGGTAAAACCCTATCTCTACTAAAAAATAAATAAATAAATACAAAAATTAGCCGGGTATGGTGGTGAGTGCCTGTAATCGCAGCTACTGGGGAGGCTGATGCAGGAGAATCGCCTGAACCTGGGAGCAGAGGTTGCAGTGAGCCGAGATAGCGCCATCGCACTCCAGCTTGGGCAACAAGAGTGAAACTCTATCTTGAAAAAAAAAAAAAAAAAAACGCTGCAGGCAGGGAGGTGGAGGAGGCAGAGAAGCATCCAGAGAACAGCTAACAGTAGAGGAGACTTTGCAAATGGCTATATGCAAAGAGTTTTGGTTAATGCAATGGCATGCTTCATACAATCAACATAACATAATGTAATGTAACATAAAATATATGACATAACATAAAACATAAGAAGCTGTCCAAGGAGCATAAATGAAAGCACTGCTGATGTTAGGTTACTAGAAAGGTTGAGCTGGTAAAACATGGGCTGGTCTCGCGGTAGACACCAGTGCCACAATGGCACTGCAGCTGTTGGCAACGGCAGCGTCAGGGGCACGACCTTGTGAACAAGTGCTTGAGTGGGTTGCAGGACAAATGTCAGGAAGCCAGGAGGTCAGGGAGGTAAAGGCCAGGAGTGGCAGAAGTCCTGGGAAAGATTTTGAAATCAACAATTCATGCAAGCACTGTTGAAGAGAGTAACAGAGAACTGGAGCCTAAGGAATGGGGGCGGGGGTGTTAACCCAGCATCTGTCGATGGCACTTAGCACAGGCCTGACGCGACATTCATAGCTGGGAATTTTAGAAAGGAAGAAGAAAGAATGGTCCGCAAGTGCAGTGGTGAGCCAGGATGACATGAACCCCATTAACATCCAGTGAACCCCATTAACTCCCCAGGCGAAAGAGCAGGAAGAGGAAACAGCCACTCCATAGGAAGATGCAGGGAAGCACAGTCCTCCAGGGCAAGGCTGCTGTTCAGACAGAAGCAGGAGAGTTGCAGGGGTGAGAGAGTTTGCAAATGACACATTCCGGGGGACACCCTGTGTGGGTTTAGGAATCGGGAAGGAGTCAGAGTTGAGGGTCAGAAAAGAGCTAGCTACAAACGAAAATGTAGCTCCCTTGTCAAAGGTCAATAAGAATTTTGAGATGGCAGCCTCAGCACATTAAGCCAGACCTTGGTCTCAGTGCAGGGCCCTTAGTTAAAACTGCACATGTCCCTGAAGGATGCCCATGGAACCAGCCTGCATCCTGCATCAGAAAGGGCGATTACAGTTCCTGGGGCCGGAGATGTCCTGGAAGTCTGCAGCTTTCTGTGGTGGCTTATAATACAGGGCAAAGGGCAGGATACGTGGTCCTGAAGGTCCCAAATAGATAATGGTGGCAATCTGTGAGGACAGGGGAGAGGGGAAGGCAGGGGTCTTGCAGGGAACGATCAGAAGCCTGGGGCGTGTGTTCCGCTCTCTCTGATGGAGCCTTGAAAGCCGGAAGAGGGTGGCTTCACTCTGAACCCAAACGCTGCCCTGATGAAGCAAGTGTTTCCCTGCCTTTTAAATTGTGTTCCCCACAGAGGAGGCTGCGAGGCCTCCAGGCACCCTGGAAGTGACAACATTCTGCTTCCCTAGTCCCCAGGGCTCACAGGACATCCATAGGTCCTTGGAAGGGTTTTAATATAAGTACTCTTAATACATTGAAAGTTTTCAAACATTTCCCTTCCTTGTATTGTTAGATCTTGGGAAGTCGTGGCAAAAATTATCGGACAGGTCATCTAAGTATCAGAGTAGGGGGCTCTGCAGTTACAGGTGTCATCTTCTAAACCTCAGAGCGGCTCACGGTGAAAATCTCAGTGATAAACCCATTCCCGTTATTTGCCACGTAAACACTGAGCACACAGGGTATTGGCTTTGGAATCATACAGATCTGGATTTGGATCTAGGCTCTGCCAGGTCCTTCCCAGGTTTCTTAAGTTACTAGGTGACTCTCTGACTCAGTTCACTTCATGGTTGAATCAAATACATTAAATGAAAATGGGAGAATGTATATAACGTTCCTTCGTTCTTGAAGATGGACAAAACGGTAACTATTAGCACCACTGCATTTAAGGGGCAGAGGCGAGGAATGTCCTACAGTAGATCTTCTCCCCTCTTGTGAGGAGGAGGAGGGGCCCTGTGCCTGCCGGGCATTCCCCAGGTGTGTGTCCTGGTGCGTGACTGGGGCTAATACTAGGAGCCCAGCCCTGAGCCCCAGGCCACTGGCCGCCTCTTTTCTTACTGACTTCCCTTGCTGCAGCATGATTTGTGTTTATTACATATTAATGTCACTCACCCATTTAGAGCCACTAATGAAAACAATTTATGTAAGTAATGAAAACAATTTATGTAACAAATGGCTAATTATGTGACACTTGGAGAAGAATTAAACATTCAGAACATGAAATTCAATAATGTGTACATTTGATATCCAATTTACCACGAAATGTGGAAACCAGGGACAGATTTTAAATCGAGTTGATTTTGTTGGCCACTGTCAGAATGAGCTGGAAGCCAGTTCCTTTTCCGCAAACCAGTCCCACATCTCCCCAGGACTGGAAACCTTGGATGCCGGAAAGAGCGTGGGCCCAGCCTGACACGGAGCTGGGTTCTAATTCGTACTCCACTGCTCTCCCACTTTGCACCTTGGGGAAGGCACTTAAGTTTTCTGAGTCCCTGTGGGCTCATACATCTGCTTGAGAAGGTGATTGTGAGGATTGTGCGGGGCCATTGTGTATGGCACTTGATACCTGGCACTTGATACCGATCCATAGCAGCAGGAAGGTGACAAAGGTGAGCGCTCTTATCTCCAGGGAGCGAGCTTCAGGGCAGACACCACTTGATTCTTTGCACAGCACACTCATGCCCTATGCACACATGCACACACACACACATGCACACACACGCATGCACACACGACACACGCACACATGCACACACACACGCGCACACACACACACACACACAGATAAAGGAAAGGCAGCAACCAGGTCAAGTCCCATGAAGAAGATCCATCAGTCATCCCTGAAAGGCAGAGGCGGCACAGGAAAGGATGGTGTCCAGAGGGGACTCCCCATGGGAGCTAAGTTCAGCCGACACACTGGGGGCTCTGCCCTCTTCCCCAGGTGTTCCTGGGCAGGAGTGAGAGACAGTTCTCATGGTCCCATGAGTCCTTGCATATCTCTTACTGGACTCTGAGTGGCAGGTAAGAAGCTGCAGGGTGTGTGGCGACGCATCCTAAAGCAGCCCTCAGCTAAGGAGAGGAGGGCTTCATCCGATGAGTCCCCCAGCCCTTGCCCTCAGTGCCTGGCTCTACGTATATCCTGCATATGCTTTCAGAGGACCCCGAGGCAGCCCCTGCCCCCTCTCCCGCAGCAATCACCTGCTCCAGAAAGCGCTTCTTGTTGACTTTGCTCCCTGTCTTACTTCCTCAGCCCCTAGAATGCTTTGTGGAATCCTCTCCAGATCAACTAATAGAGTACTAACCCTGGACTCAAGGTCAGCCTTGGGTTGGGAGATGTCACAAAGAAGCCACTGCCACGCCTGCACTATGTACACAACTGCTGAGAAATCTCCATATAGAGGCCTAAACAGTCCCACCATCCAAACTAATCCTAGAGCAGTTGAGGTCCTGTATCCTGTCTAAAAGGATGGCTCCCACAAAAAGAAACGCATTCACCAAGGGTCCACCCCAGTTGCCTTCCTAAGAATGGGCACTTCAGATGTGCCTCCCAAAGAGCCCACTGGCCAAACGATAGGGCCCGTTCAAAAGGGACAAAATATAGGCAAATGCTGCTGAGGAGCAGGAAGAAGGGGAAGTTCCGAGCACTGCCCTGGGTCTCGCCTGGAATGCACTGGGCTGGGCAGAGTATCAGCAGGTGTGGAGGGCTGTCCATGGCAGCAGGTGCCTGGCAATGGAGAAGTCACGGGACCGCACCCCTCAACACACACACAGGGGCAACAGCAGCCTCCGCCACACCAAGGTCCTAACACTTTCACCAACCCTTGGCCGATCTCATTTGTCACTTTCTGTACCTAATAATGCCCCCAGGAACCACCCCTGTCATATTGCTGATTGCATTATAGCCCCTGCCAGACATCAGTGACAGGCCAGCCAGGTCCCTCCCTCTCGTGACTAAACCTCTCTGAACGGGTTTAAAGGGCTCAAAGTCCTAACTGTAATAAATCCTACAGATAAATTCTGCACTTCATAGTTCTCAAAACATGCCCCAGGGAGGCAAACCCTGACACTGTTCCCTCCTGCGTGCTGGAGAAGAGCTCACCCTGTCAGACCCTCTTCCCTCGGAAGGCACCCCTTGTCAATGATGGCAGTCTTATCGCAATGGCTCCTGTCCCCTTTAACAATGCACATGGTGCTGTCCGTGTGTATACCGTACAATTCATCAGTACTGCAAAGCTGTATGGAAACTAAATCGTGAGGATCAAATGAGACACTGGAGCCCCCTCCACAGCTGGCTGTGCTGCCTCTGGAAGGGTTAGGGCGGGGCCAGTACCCCAGTCCTGCAGTGAGCCCGCCCGTCTGAAATAGGAAGAAGCACCTGGCCTGAGTTTGTGTGGTCCACGCTTTCGTAGGATTGGGCGGTGGGGGAAGCACAGCTCCCTGGATGCACCGCTCCTGTAGTCAGTCAGGTCTCACCAAGACCGTGAACGCAGAGGCAGCTTTCGCCTCTGGCTTGCGAGCCCAGGCAGTCCAGGCTGAAATAAAGTTCCAGCTGCTCCACCCGATATGTCCATCACCAACCTCTTCCCTAAGGTGGGTCCCTGTGCCCTGTAGATGTGGCGCTGAGCACCGGACTGTGCCTCACTGATGGAGCAGCCGCAGCGTGAGGCTGGAGCCCTGGTCAGGAGGATTCTCCCAGATGAGTCTGACTAGTGACAGGCCCTGGGAAGGAAGGGTGCTTGGGCTTACCGTGTCTTCTCTCCTTTATTTTTCTTTGGAGGAGGCAAAGGGCCGGAAAACTGCACAGTTGTTAAACTGGGTTCTGTTTCCAACAAATGGCTAAGGCCTCCAACATACTTCTTCTGGAGAAGTGTTTCGATGCATGAATAAAGCTCTTATAAAATCAGAAGAAAGGGGAACAGCTGTAAACCTGCAGGGATGGGTTCTGTGGCTTCTGTGGTCTTCCTGTGGCTGTGTCCCTTGTCCGCACCTGGAAAGGCACAAAGCTTCACTGGCCACCTCAGAGAAGCACATTAACAGACCCCACTCAGAATCAGGACCAGGAACCTGCACATTTTAAGGCATCGCATTCTCACTGTCAGGTTCCAGGTCTAACGGGTAAAACTGCAACACCCTGGCCCAGCCTCTGAGGACTCCGTCGTCTGGCATCAGCTCCTGTTCTCAGCTCTCCTTCCTCCTTCTTGACATTTTGTCCCCATGTTCTCTATTTGCACTCAGCACCTCCACTTTTCCCTGTTAGGGGCTGAGTTGTGTCCACCACATATCTTGAAGTCCTAATCCCCAGCACCCGAGAATATAACCTTATTTGTGTTTTGCTTTGTTTTTTGTTTTTTGTTTTTTTCTTTTGAGATGGAGTTTCACTCTGTTGCCCAGACTGGAGTGCAATGGCAGGATCTTGGCTCACCACCGCCTCCTGGGTTCAGGCGATTCTCTTGCCTCAGCCTCCCAGGTAGCTGGGATTACAGGCATGCGCCACCACCTCGGGCTAATTTTGTAGAATATGACCTTATTTGGAAGTGGGGGTGGGCCCTAATCGATGTCTGGTGTCTAATAAGAAGGAAGAGGACTGCATGAAGACATGAAGACACAGGAGATGGCCACATGACCACAGAGGCCTAGACAGGAGAGAGGGGTCCACAAGCCAAGGAATGCAAGGATTGAAGCAACACCAGAGGCTGGCACCCAGCGCGGCTCTGCTGGCCACGGGTCCCCTGTGCCTGAGAGACCAGGCACCCCTGCTGTTTGAGGGCACCCAGCTTGTGGAATTTTGCTACTGTAGCCCCAGGACACAAATTCACTCTCCTTTTAGAGAATCCTTCTCAACTTCCTATCACATTTCTACTCGCATCAAAGTCAAGCTCCGCGCGCTCTGTCTGCAAAGCTGTGCCTCTGTCTGCTTCCCCACCCCACCTTCCTCAGCAGCGCCTCTGTCTGCTTCCCCACCCCACCTTCTCAGCAGCACCCATTCTCTAGGCCCTTCTCCGGCCCCGTCATGAGCCGCAGCCTCCTACACCTGCCCGTTCTCCAGCACTCCTTATGCACAGACACCCTCTCTCCAGCCTGACTCACTCCTCAAGGCAGGGACGACAAGCTTCATTTATAATTCTCCCTTATCTCGTCTAGGACTTATACATCCAGTAAATAATGAACACTTGTTTAACATCTTATTTCGAATCAAGAAGTGGAATTAATTGACAAAGCTGCTTCTCTGGTGGAGAAGTGTCTCTGCTTTTGCCTTCCTTTTCCGCTCCATTCACTGAGACAAGGCAATAAAAAGGCCCCCGTGGCTGATCACGAGCAGTGCAGCACAAATGAGCTGTCACTAAGCGTGGCCCGTTAAATACTATGTAACCTGCAGTGAGAATTATTGCCTCCCCTTCCATTCCTGATCATGGAGCAGTCTATCTATTTATAAAATTGTTGACATTACACATAGTTATTTTGCCTTTTATTAAGGTGTGGTTAATATTTATCACTTAATTTTCTTGTCCTAAGAAAAACAGAAAATCGACATTTGTGTGACTTCAAAAACTACAAAGGCAATTCATATTCAATAACAATCTGAAATAGTCCTTTACAACAAATGGTACACAATCCGTGCAGCACCAGTCCTAAGTCCAATCTCAGATATAACTAATTGTGGAAGATTTCTGCAGTGTGAATACCTGAAGTCCACAGAATATTCTAAACTGGGGACATCAGTACTCCTGAGTAACGTGTTGCTCTGTCTCTCCCCAAATACAATTGTCACCAAAACATGTTGCATGATAATATTGTAAAGTTATCTTATGATCAAAAAAAAAAACAACAAAAAAAGAGAGCCAAAATAGGAATAATTCATTTATAACAGTTAATGTAAGAACAGAATTGCATTTTAAATAATAAAATGTTTGTTTTCATATGAAAATAGTGACTATTTTGAGAAATGACTACAATTCTTTTTTTCTTACACATATTTATAAAACTTTAATGTAACTCCAGCAACACAATCCCATAATAGTGGAAGATTAGCTTGTTTTGTTTTAAACTTTCCAATTGTTGGCTTTAATTGTGAAGACTATACAATTTTGTAAGGCTTCAAATAATTAAGAATACTTCAGATAATCTACAAAATACTAATATTAGGTTAACTAGAACAGAGGTTAGACTTCCTCTTAAGGAGTGCCTGCTTCCCGTTAGGATTTTACAATATGCAATGCAAAAATACCCTGCACTTACGTAACATTTTCAAGTTTCCAAAAGTAGCTGGTGCCTGTTCAGTGAGCTTAGATGTGTTTAGAGCATCCAAATTAGTAACATATTCAAATTAACAAATACCTGCTCCCTCCTCAAAGGCAGGCCCAGCATCAATTATTTTGGGGTCAGTCATTCTTACCCCATGTCCAGAAATCAGAAAGCAGATCTTAGGTGGTCTGGAAGTAGGGATGTCCCGGGACACTCTGGGTCTGACCACGAGTTGAGAATTACGGGAAGAGATGTCTGAGAATGGCACCTAAGACAGACCCATGTAGAGAATGCACATCCAGATCTGTGGCATAAACAGCTGCATAAACACCAAGGAAAAACCAAATCCACCAAGCATCCGGCGATGCCCTGGTTTAGCCAATGTTTTATCCCGAGTCTTTAGTACAGCTTTACTTGTTCTGAAGGTGCCACTTCCGGGTTACTTATGCCACTAAAAATTAATGGAAGGAATAAGATTTTCATCATATCAAAATTAGAATGTGAATAGTTTTTCTTAAGTGATGAAGTGAGATTGCCAAAAGAAAAGGGAAGTGAAAATCTCTCAAACCAGGAATAAGGCTGGGCACTCCTGTGGCACGTAGCCTGTCACACACTCCCACACACTCACACGCGTACACTTTATTTCCGTGTGGGGGAAGCTTACATGGGGGCTTAGGTTTCTGATTACACCACACTGGTGCAGAACATTCCATCAATAAAACAAACAAAATAAATTAAGCACCATGCTAGCTCACAGGCACCATAAAAAGGCATAATGTTCTAAGTTCCCATTGTAACTAGATAAGTACAAAGGACTATCATGGCCAATAACAGCATTTTTTTTTTTTTGAGACGGAGGCTCACTCTGTCTCCAGGCTGCCATGCGGTGGCTCGAGCTCAACGTCCAGTTGAGATCACTGCAACCTCCACCTCCCAGGTTCAAGCGATTCTCCTGCCTCAGTCTCCTGAGTAGCTGAGCCTACAGGTGTGTACCACTATGCCCAGCTAATTATTCTATTTTTAGTACAGACGGGGTTTCACCATGTTGGCCAGAATGATCTCGATCTCTTGACCTTGTGATTCACTTGCCTTGGCCACCCAAAGTGCTGGGATTACAGGCTTGAGCCACCGCGCCCGGCTGAGGCATGTTTAACATACACCACTCTGTAATGTAACTACTTGAATGATCGGAACATGTGACAAAATTCTTTAGAGTATTTGTGTTACTATAACAAATCTACCACAATTTGAAACCAATCTAGAATCATAATTTTTAAAAGAAATAGAATAGAATTCTGTTTCTTGGTATGAGGGGGAACAGAAAAGTGAGATTATGCAACTGGCCAAAACAGAAGCAACAACAGCTTTCAGTCTCCAGGCAGTAGAACGTGCAAGACTGCAATCCTTGGAAGGAGAGAAGGAGTCCATATACTCCCCAGGCTCCCTCAGCCACACAGGGCAGAGAGCCGATCTCGCTGTGCTGAGGAGGTCCACACCATAACCTCAGTTACGGTGGCACAAAATCAAACAATCTCACAGACATGAAATTCAGTCCCCAAGTGATAGGAAGGAAAAAAACGGAACAGACAAAATATATGACGATAAATGGCTCAAATTCCCCTAATGTGTTGCAAAACATCCACCTAGATATCTAAGAAGCTCAGCAAAGCCCAACCATAATAAATATAAAGACAACCACACCTCACTCATCAAACTGTTGAAAACCAAAGACAAAAAGAAAAGAAAAACTTAAAAGTCACAAGAGAAAAAAAAAATACTTACAATACACAGGAAAACAATGATATGACTTAGAGCTGACTTCTCAGTAAAACGAGGCCAGGAAAAATGGGTGAAATGATGAAAGGAATAAAAGAAAAAGTATGGTGAACCTAGAATTCTCTAACCGGCAAAAAGCATCCCCCAAAATTAAGGTAAGAGAAATACCTTTTAGATAAACAAAAATTAAGGAAACTTGTCACTAACACATCTGCATTAAAAGAAAGAGTAAAAGAATTTCTTCAGGATGAAGAAAAATGACCCCAGATGGAAAAATTATAAGAGACAATGCAGAGTACCAAACACAGACACAGAAATAGAACACAGACATAAAAATTGATGATAAGGAGTATATATTTACTCCTCTCAATCATTGTAAAAGACTCTTTCCTTAATTACTTTTGGCAGATTAAAGCAAAAATAAAAATTGCACTGTGGAGTTTATTAGAAATATTGTGTAAAACATGTATACATTGTACCACAAAGAAACTGTGTGGTGAATAAAATTATACAGTTACAAGATTCTTAAACGTTGCATCAAGTGATACAGTATAGATGCCAGATAGGCTATAAAAGAGTAAGAATGAATATTAAAATTCTAACAGCAACACTAAAGATACAACAGAAGGAGTTACAGCTTAAAAGCAGTAGAGGAATTATACTGGAATATAAAAATTAATAAATAACAATGGAAGGGAAAGGAAATGAACAGAGAAACAAAATGCAACAAACAAAAAACAACTGGGAAAAGTAAAACAAATTGCAAAATGGTAGACAAACTACATAAATAATTACCTAAAATATAAATAGACTAAACGCCAATTAAAAGGCATAAACTGTCAAGATAAAAAAAAGCCAGTTGTATGTGAATATAAACAATATACATTAAACACGAAGACAAGTTAAAATATGATAGGAAATGAATTGCTGCTATAAGAAAGTTCACAGATGCTCGGCATGGTGACCCACACGTATAATTCCAGCGCTTTGGGAGGTCAAGGCAGGTGGGTCACTTGAGGTCAGGAGTTCAAGACCAGTATGGCCAACATGGCAAAACCCATCTCTACTAATAATACAAAAATTAGCTGAGTGTGGTGGCACATGCCTGTAATCCCAGCTACTCAGGAGGCCGAGGCAGAAAAATTGCTTGAATCTGGGAGGTGGAGGTTGCAGTGAGCTGAGACCAAGCCACTGCACTCCAGCCTGGGCAACAGAATGAGACTCTGTCTCAAAAAAAAGAAAAGAAAAAAAAAGAAAGAAAATAAGAAAATAAAAGAAAAGAAAGGAGTGGAGGGGAGAGGAGGGGAGGGGAGGGGGAGGGGAGGGGAGGGGGAGGGGGAGGGCAGGGAAGGGCAGGGCAGGGCAGGGCAGGGCAGGGAAGGGAAGGGAAGGGAAGGGAAGGGAAGGGAAGGGAAGGGAAGGGAAGGGAAGGGAAGGGGAAGAAAGAAAGAAAGGGAGAAAAGGAAGGAAGGAAGGAAGGAAGGAAGGAAGGAAGGAAGGAAGGAAGGAAGGAAGGAAGGAAGGAAGGAAGGAAGGGAGCGAGGGAGGGAGGGAGGGAGGGAAAAGAAAGAGGAAGGAAGGGAGGAAGAGAGGAAGGGAGGGAGGGAGGAAGGGAGGGAGGGAGGGAGGGAGGGAGGGAGGAAGGAAGGAAGGAAGGAAGGAAGGAAGGAAGGAAGGGCTCACAGAGTTGTTCATATGACAGAGTCAAAGTCAAGGCAAAGAGACAGAGCCAAGGAGAGAAAATGCATAACTAAGGCAAGGTTAACGCCTGAGGGAAACAAACGCTGCTCAATGTGAGCGTTCCTACCAACACATTTTCAACATGTCTGAAGCAAAACGTACTTCAATTAAAAGAAAAACAGAAAACTCAACATCAGTGATTTTGACATAGTTCTCTGTTACATGAAGTTCAAAAAGTGACAAAGTTTATCTAGTATCATAGAAGCCAGGACGCATAGTCTATGGGGGTGGGAGTGGATTGGAAGGAACATCAGGGAACTTTAGAGGTTAAACTATAGTGATCACATAAATGTGTATAAATGTGATGCATCAATGTGTATGCACAATTATGTGATCAGTGTTGTTTAACCTCTAAAGTTTAGAGATAAACTTTAACCTCAGTATAACTTCATCAGTAGAGTTTAACCTCTGTATACGTATGTGTATGTATGTGTTTGCATGTGTCTGTATGTGGAAACTAATCAAGTATGCATTTGATTTTTTTATAAAAGAAAAAGAAGATGTTAGAAACAAGGGCTGGTAAGTGGATGAGTTAAGGAACCCAGAGTAGACAGCTTGAACAACAGAAACCTACTGTCTCACAGTTCTGGAAGACGAAAGCCAAGATCAAGGTGTTGACAGGTTTGGTTTTCTGTGAGGGAGGATCTGCTCCCGACATCGCTCTTGGCTTGAGGATGAAATCGTCTCCCTGTGTCTTCGAATGGGCTTTGCTCTGTGCCAATCTGTGTCCCAATTCCTTCTTCTTAAAGGACACTGGTGACCCTAATGGCCTCATTTTAATCTAATTCCCATTTAAAGGCTCTGTCTCCAAATATGGGCACATTCTGAGATCCAGGGGGTTAAGACTCTGACATATGAATTTTGGGGAGATATATTCCAGCCCACACTATCAAGTAGAAAAACCACAATCCAGTAAGACATCAAAAGAAGAACTTCATGGTAATCCAACTACAGTCATCAAAATCCGTACTACTATGGCTTCAATAAAAGCAACCTAAGTGAAACAGGAATTGGAAAAATACTCCCTAAAATAATCGAAATGTATACCCATGCTTTTTTTTTCTTTTATATCGGTTTCAGGGTTCGTTTTGTTTTTTGATAATTTTGGAATCCCTATGAATTTTCCAAAAATTGTATATCTGGTTCTGGTCCTGGTAATGAGGTTTTCAGATAGGGATGTGGGGGATGTGGGGGGAGGGTTTGTGGGAAGATGTTAACACTAACAGAGACTTGCTTGAGCAAATTCAAGAAAGTAAGCCTGGGTGAATGGGGACCGGGAGGACAGGAGTCATCCTGAATGGCAAAGTGGCCGTTGGCATCTTCGTGGATAGTGACCTTCCCCTTAATTTAAGTGGCAGATCAAGGTCTTTTTTCTCACTGGCGTGCACTTCCTCCAGAAGTTCTCCATGAGGGACAACCATCTTCCCTGGTTTTAGAAGAGTCATTCTGCACACTCAGGTGAAGCCCATGCACCACGTGGGGTCTAAACAGGGTTTCTAGCCCCAATAATATCTTCCAGAGATTGCCTGGGAGATAGATGAACAAGCCTTTTCTCTGTTAACAGAATTAACATCACGTGGAGCATTCAGAAGGTGATATCTGGTGTACAGTGCAGATGCCGGGGAGGTTTCATCCACAGACCTGCACAGCACAGATGTTCCACAGCAGCGGTCCTGGGTCGTAAAATATGCAAAGCTAATATGGAAATCTTGAATACTGTGGCCAAATGCAGGCAGGCAAACCCTACTGTAAGGAATGCAGACTCATTTCACTGCTGTAATTCTAAGTCACTCATCTGGCTTGCATGAAAGTACATAATTTGGGGTACAGTGTACATTATTTGAGTGACGGTTACTTTAAAAGCCCAGACTTCACCACCACACAATATCTCTATGTAACAAGACTGCACTTGAACCCCTTACATTTATACAAGTTTTTAAAATAAACAAGTAAATAATGTATTTAAATCAAGAGGTGTGTTACCTTAAAAAAATATATCGCTGATAAAGTTGTTCAATTGATAGTATTTCACAGAACTGTGGCATCCCAAATTCTGCTCTCTCTACCACAACCATTAAAACAAGTCTCTCATTCTGATAGATAGCGCATTCCGAACAGCAGGGATTTTACTTGCTAAAAGGGTTGGCGGTCGGAAAAGCCACACAATAATGACACATGAGGTGTGCTCCATTTAGGAAATCTAATGAAACGGGGGCTCGGCCATTAACCTTCAGGGAAGAAAAGCTGGGCCTGGTGCTCTCAAAATTAGCAAGGCCAATATTTCACTGTGACAAGCATTAGTAATGAATAATTAAGTGTTTAATATAATGTTGCTTTGGTGAAAAATGATAATTTTACAATTGATGGGCTTTAAACCTATTCTATCCTATTATGTGGCATTAAAATGAAGGGGAGGAAGTGCTGACAAAATAAATGGTCTTCTGATGGCTGAGCTGTAGCCATTCTGAGGTTAAAAATCTTTTCAGAACCCAACGGTGACCCCGCTGAGAGAATTTCATAAAAAATTTAAGAGGAAAATTTCAACCTGGAACCAGCTCCTGTCTCACGCCAGCTCGCCTGAGGTCAAACAGTGTTTTTTTCCTGTAATGCTTAGTTAATGTCACACATATAAATCATTCAGCAGATGCAGATGTTGCTATATCTTAAAATGAAACTTTAGCTGTCCTTCAAATCCTATTTTTATTAGGTGCTAGAGTTATTTAAAACAATTTAACAAATGCTTTCATGCATGGCTTTCTACAAAAAATGCTTATTGCAAGATTTTTTTTTCCTCTCAGTAAACAGAGCTCCTACACCAAGGGGCCCGTCCGTCATGTGGACTGCTGCAGAGCTTGCTGGCTGGTGGGCACGGCTGTCAGTGGCAGCACTGTCCTTGCTAAGAATTATCACCGCTATCTGAAAAGAAAAATTGTGTTTCAAAGATCATCTATTTCTTCCCAGTAACATTTCTTTAAGTATGGGGAAGAGTAATTTCTTTAATATGCAGGAAGCACTAATTAGAATCCACATTTTTATTCATTCATTCTAATTTCCTTGAAAAGTACAAAAGTTCCAGAGAAAGGTTTAATTAGGGCAACGTTTAGAAGGGAGAAATTAAGAGATAGCCACAAGGAATCACAGCGGATTTCTATTCGCGGTAAATAAGAACATGCTAATTGTTTTGTGTTTATTGAACTGTAACATAAACAGTAGAACCAAGCTCTGTGCCTTTCATCTGAAAGGTGAACAGCTTAATTTGTCAAGAATCTGACCTTCACAGAATCAGCCCTCAATGCAGAAAGAACGACGATACTTGGATCAACATTATAGCAACCACCTATGCTGGTACAGCTCTTCGGGCAAAGCTGGTTCAATGTCCAGGATGGGACAGACACCCAGATGTCAGAGGGTTTAGTACAAAACAGGCTTCTGCTTCTTTCCGTCATGACTCCCTGGACCTGAGGTTCCACACTACAGCAGCTGGACATGTCCAGCACTGGCTGCCACAGGGTTGCTGGCTTGGCACACATACCCTGCTTCTCTATTATGGTCATCAGGGCTGCTCCCCGAGGCCCTGCCACTGCCTGGACTCTGGGAGGCCAGTCACCCTTCCCCCCACTGTGCCCTATCCACCCCTCAGTGCTGTGGCCCTGATCTCAGGAGATTTGCTATTTTCACTCATCCATATCCCCACCTCCCCCAGAATGAGCTCCCTTCCTCTTCTAACTATGGAGCCTAAATGAATCCAGTGCTTCAAGATTACAAAGTTGGGATCCATGCTCACAGATATTCAGGTAAGAAAAATTCCCTGAGTCCCACGGCCCCTGCCCCAGGCAGCAGGCACTCACAGGGTCACATTAACATGTCACTCAGTCTACAGTGGGTTGTGCACTTGCCTGCAAAATGCAAATCCTCTGAAAAATTCTCACCCTTTCCTCCAGCTCCCCAGTTCTCACCAAGTAGGAAGGTTCTTCCAGGGGCTAGTGTTTCAACGTTATCACAGCCTTTTCAGGTTCTCCACTCCAGCCCTCCGCAAAGCCACTTGCAAGAAGCTCACTTCCACCCCAGATTTCTGCTCCAGGGACATCCAGGGGAACCCAGATATCCATGCTGAGGGGCCTTTCTCAGTGTTCCCGAAGCCATAGACCCAGGGCCAAAGATCAGTGGCAAACAGTTTTTCCCACATTGCACAAAAACAGTAAGTTTCCACCCAGAAGTGAGGCGAGGGTCCCTCTAGCCTGGCTTGTTGTGCCCTTTGCTGCAGGCCCCAAGGCCACATGGCTCACGCCCTCGTTTTTCTAGGCGTCCTTACAGGGCTGGCACCTCCCCTTCTCAGGATGAACCTTCTCTCCACAGTTACACATGAGTTAATCGGCCAACACTTCGACAGCCTCTGCCCTCCTTTTCTTCCTTGCCCTTTGCCCTTGGATCAACATTATAGTGACCAGCTGTGCTGGTACAGCTCTTCGGCAAAGCTGGTTCCCACAGGCCTTTCCTCTACTGTGAGCAAACCACTCATACAGATGCCTGCTGACACCTGCCCTGTGAACAGACAAGATACTCTCAGGAAGGCCAGAGTCCAAGGTTCAGGCTCAAAGACACATCTGACTACAGAGTGAGCATTTACTCTGTCCCAGGAGTGAGTACCCACCACAACCCTATGAAGGAGGTGTAACCTCTCACAGATTACGAAATGAGTCTCAAAGCAGGTAGGAGATTTCCCCAAAGCAGAATCACAGAATCACACTGCACTAGGATTTCAACCCGACCTATCCAACTCCAAAGTCCACACTTCTCACACCAACGCAAAACACTCCTTGATACAAATGCTACCTACAAAACATGCAAAATTCCACTGACACCAACATGAAGTAGACCAAAACTTGCTATGTTCATTTATTTTCGGAGCAGCATAATACAGCAGCAAAGATGACGCCGGGGGCTGGGAAGCAGAACTCGGGTTCTGGCTCTGGATCCGCCATGTATTCACCTGCACGACTGTGGGCAAATCTGGGTAAACTTTCTGAGCTCCAGCCCCTTGGTTGCTAAAACAATGATAAATTTACTCATTTTATCACCTCTTAAAATAGTGAAATTCAAGGGACATCATGCCTGGGAAGAGTCTGAAAACTGTGAAGGCAGTGCTACCATGAGAAAATGAGAATAAGGATGATTACCTTCCTGGAGAGAATGAACCTCCTTCGGTGTTCACGGTGATAAGAAGCATAACGTCCCACAGGAACCCAGACACGGTAAGCTGCATGCAGAGGAGAAAACAAAACCACGTGAAACAGAGCCTCTTCAGGTAATGAGAATGCACTTTACGCATTCCACGTGGACCTTCAGATTCCTCTCTCCGAGGCCGCTTCTTCTGACATACTTCTCAGGCCCTTTCCTTACATGCCCTGTGACTCTCGGGGCCCGGAATGAGCATCTGCCCCATTCGTGCTGTGCAGAGTTCATGGCAAGACATTCTGATCTGGATGTTTTATGTGTTTGCTTGCCATGTAAGGTTTAAACAAGCTTGTAGCTACCCATAACTGTAGAGGCAGAATTTAAAAAAAAAAAAAAAAAAAAAAAAAAAAAAAAAAAAAAAAAAAAACAGAAACCAAATATAAAATACTGCCTTCCAGGAAGTGGACTGTTGGATCCACTGTAGAAAGCATTCTGTTTGTAGGAAGCAGCCCGTTAGTCACCTGACTTCAGAGAGTGATTTTTATTTATGCTCATGAATAAACACAAAGAAGAGCTGTCTGCATTTTGCTCATCAACTAGCAATTCTTTGGCCGCAATAGTTACATTAATATTACAGGCTCCATTTACATTTATTTAAAAGGGACCATGAACTAAAGTATCACAGTTTCCTCTGTGGAGCACACAGCCTCGGTGATGCCAATAACGCCCATTTCTAGGAAGCTCTGCAACTGCGGGAACTCCATTTGCCAACATCTCTTGGGGTACGCAGAGAGCCCCAGCCAGAGGGTAGTGTATTTGCATTTATTATTCCACCTTGTTGTCCTGGGCCACAGAGAAGTACGTGTGTGCTCTTATTCACTTCTGCTTATGTGCCTACGGGGTGATATGAAATGGACAGTACTGATGGCACAATTAATAATTGTGTGGCTTCTTATATCTGCAGGATTCTATGCAATCATCGTGAAATAATGTGAACTCAAATCTAACACACTAGAGGCCAGTGAGCAGGCAAAATAACACAAACGCAGAAGCTCTCCCGGACACCAGTTTATAACCTGCCCCGAAGCCTGAGGAGAGCTATGTCTTCTGGCTTCAAGGGGACCACCCTCAAACTCCCTCTCAGAAGGTGCAAGTGACTGGGGAGAAGTGTCTGAAGCGGATGGTCTGAGCAGAGAAGTTGCTAATTACAGAATAATCTGTGACTGGGTTCTCATCACTTAGTGAAAACGAATATCTGCAACAAGTTTCAGGTCTGAAACATCCACAGAATCACAGCCGAATTAAAAGAGTAAAGTGGAGTGATAAAGCTGTGACCATCAGGTAGGTATACAAAGCTTTATTCCACTGTATTTGACCGATCCTCTCTCCAGCATCCTGCCCTGTCCCTGAGAGCCCCGCGGGGCAGCAAGCCCAGAGTGTGTGGGGAAGTAGAAGGGCATTTTTCCTGCACCAGCACATGTTCTCTTAAAATAACTGATATCAGCCATGTATGTATTCAGCAATACAAACTACATAATTTTCTATGACTTCTAATATTACATGAACTCAAAGAAGTGTCTTTAAGGCTGTCTAAAATGCTTGGGATAAGAATTACATATGATAGAAAACTTGAGGAAAGGTACTTTTGAGAGCAATGGCCCCACTTCAGAAACCACACCATTTTGACAATTACTTGTCAATAATGACGTCAGCACCACCATTCTCTCCAAAGAAAAATAACTATGAAGCAAGCCCTTGGCTTTCCTTTCTTCTGGGCTCTTCTATTCTCATTCTTTATGACATGCAAACATATACACACACACACACACACACACACACACACACACAGTCAGAACATGTGCATGCTCAAATCTTTTTGAATTCAAGTGCATTAAAATATTTTTGGAAATATGAACAATTGAGGGGTTTACATACACTCTGACTTTTTGCAGGGTCCAAAACAAGGAAAAACTTATTTCGGAAGAATTCATCAAGAAAGCGTCATGTTATTGCGGCTTTAAAATGCACCGTCCTAAGTGTATCGACCAGCTCTAACCAGAAGAAAGCTAGAGTCTACCTCTGGATTGCAGACCAAAAGACCAGACCTGTTTTCTGCTCTACTGTTTTGTAGTTATAAGGGGCTGGGTCCATTTTGTTTTGTCTATGTGTGGCATTCCTTGAGTTTAAAAATGGAAATCGTAATAGAAAATCATTGAATGGTATCAATAGGAAATCAAGACAAGATTACACTCCATCTTGTACAAAACTAGGAAACAAAGATAAGCCTGGACAAAATGCCTTTGAGAATATGCTAAAGCCAGGAAGCCACGTTCGTAGCACAGACCCCAGATATAACCGGCAGAACGCATCTGTGATTTTCTACGCACCAGGCAGCAAGCCCGAGCTTTACACACGTGCTCATGGCTCATTTTTCAATGACATGAAAAAATGCTCACCATCACTAGTAATCAGGGAAGTGCAAGTCAATGCCAGAATGCACTAGTATCTCACCTCCATTAGAATAGTTATTAACAAAAAGACAAAAAATAACAAATCCTGATGAGGGTGTGCAGAATAGGAAACCCTTATACCTTACTGGTGGGAAAGTAAACTAGTACCGTTACTATAGAAAACAGTATGAAGCTTTCTCCAAAAACTAAGAACAGAACTACCTTATGATCCAGCAAATCTGCTATTGAAAATTTATCAAAAGAAAGGAAATCAGTATGTTGAAGAGATTCCTGAAACCTCATGTTTGCTGCGGCACCACTCACAATGGCCAAGATGTGGAATCAACCTTGATGTCCATCAGTAGAGGAATGGATACAGAAAATGCAGTACATACACACAGTGGAATACTATTCAGCCATAAAAAAGAATGAAATTCTGTCATTCTTGGCAACATGGATGAACATGGAGGACATTATGTGAGGTGAAATAAATCAGATACAGACAAACACCACACGTTCTCACTCATATGAAGGAGCTGGAAAAAAAACTGATCTCATAAAAATAAAGAGTGAAATTACAGTTATTATATGTGGGGAAGGGAAGAGGAGAGGAGGATAGGAAGAAGTTGGTTGCTGGATATAAAATTATAGCTAAATAGGAGGAACAAGTCCTAGTGTTCTATATAATACTGCAGTGTGAATATAATTAACAAATATTTATTGTATATATTCAAAAACTAGGAAAGATTTTGAATGTTCCCAATAGGAAGAGATGATAAATGTTTGAGGTGACAGATATGCTAGTTACCGATTTGATCACAATACATTGTGTACATGTATTGAAGTATCACTCTATGTCCCATAGATATGTATAATTGTTACATGGCAACTAAAAATAACATAAAAAATAAAAATAAAATCACTCAGAAATCTTTTCCTTTTGTTGGATGGTCTGCTGAGAGCTGATGGCTGTACCCTCTGAGGAGACACAGCAGCTGCCTGACGTCTTCCCAACTCACTGTGACTGTGACCATGCTCCTGTATTCACCTCTCATCTCTTACTGACTCCTTTCAGAAACATTCCCAAGCTGTATCCTGCACCTTGACTTGACAGGACTGAGGCTGCCACAGGCTGCCCTTGTTCTGAGAGCAGAAACGGCACTTGCCCCAGCTCATCCCCTGGACCATCTGAGGAAGAGCTCAAATAACATCAGCCTGAGGATGCTGTGTGTCCAGAGAGTGTATTCCATTCTCAGAGTTGGCCACATCCTAAGGTCTGTTTAATTTCTGCTAAACAAAATATTCCTACCTCTACCAAGGCCCCTTCCAAGCTTGGAATCTCTCTGGATGAATCAATAGCTTAACATGTCGCCATGACAACAGGAGCCCCCACCCCACAAGCCTAAGCACAAATTGTATTGATTTCTCTTTTGTTCAGTTCAAGACAACACAGAGCTTAAGTGTCAGAATAACTCCCTTCTTTACAGCACGGGCTGCTACTTCTCTTAAGTGAGCTCCACTTTTGTGAAGATACAATTACACTAATGTATCTGGGAAAAAAATACAAACTCCTTTAAATAAAATGTACTGATGCTGGCTAGACTCACCGCTTTAATAATCCCTGGGCACAGGGCAGCAAATGTTCTCGTAAATCCCAGGCATCCTGGCTCCCTGCCCTCCTCTTTTTCTCTGACCGGCCACCTTTCAGCGCCTGGCATGTTTGGGTCTCGCTGGACCCTGAACAAGGAATAGAATCCCTGGAAACCACCTGTGGCTCTCAGGGCAGTTCTAAAACAAGTGTTATTTACATGCAACTAAGACTTGAAAGGGTTTAAGAGTGCAAAGAAAGAGTTCTCCCAGCCCACCACCTCTAACTAGCCTTGAAATCATGATGGTTCACTTTTTCTGAAGTACTGAAGTACCCTCCAGCTGTCCCAGAGCTGGCAATGAGGGGGAACCTGCAGATCAGAGACCACCACAGCCAGCCCTGTGCTGTGCCCATCACAACTTACGATGGGTAGAATAGCACCACCCTCCCCTCCCCCCGAGGAAACAAGTCACACACACAGCCCTGGTAAGCCACTGTCCCCCAAGTCTGGTGAAGGTATTTTCGCTGTTAAGTGTTACATTGTTGCAGTTTCAGGTCTAAGTATCCTAAATCCTCAGTGGCCGTGAATGCTTCTCAAGGAGTGGACAATGCCTCATGTGACTTCCTAGGTATCCTTAGATCTGCAATTAAAACTCAAGTGCATAGAAAGCACTCAGTAAACATTTTCACTGTTTTTAAGAGCAGCAGAGAAAAACATGTCCACGTCAAAGACATCATGAGACTTTGAATCACGTCTTTTTCAACCCTAGAGACACTAATGTCTAAGTTGGAGAAAACAGAAGGAATAGCTAATATTGACTGACGGCTTGTCATTGACTCGCGTTGGGTGCAATGTTTCACTTAGGTCACAGCACGGCCCTGGGAAAGTACTTCTACTCCCGTTTTGCTGATAAGGAAGCTGCCTACGAAAAAGGCTTCACAACCAGCCTATAGTTAGCCAACTTGTAAATTGTAAAACAAGATGCAAGAGGAGAAGGAAAGGTTCCCAGGCTCTGACTCTAAGCCTGGCTCCGCAGCGTTACACTTTGGAAGAGGGAAGGGAGGGACACCCAGAGCCACCATGGCCTCACATATCAGCATTATCATTGGGTAAAATCAGGGGCCATAGGCACAGACGGAAGCCTAGGGAGGTGCCTGGGTGGGTGGAGGCTGGAAGCAAGGCTCACAGCCCAGGGGCAGCCCTGGGGGAAGCACCAGCACCTAGAGGGAGAGGCAAGGGGGCAGCTGAGGGGACGGGAGTCCCTGCCTGAGGTGAGGGCAGCAGTGAGACATTCACAGGAAAGGGCATTTGGAAACAGAGGTTTGCATTCCTAGGGCTTCCACCCCACTCTTCCTTTGATGACCTCCACATCTGTCTCCTGTCTATTCATTCTGTCCCATGCACATCCAACTGCCAATGACATCTCTATGTGAATGTCCCGTACATAGCTCAAACCCATACCGGACAAAGCCACCTTGCCACACACTGCCACACCCCTCCTCTTCATCCCCCTCTCTCCAGTGGCTTCCTGTTCCACTGTCCCTCCACCTAAAACATCTCATTGTGTTCGGTCACTCCTCACTGCCTCATCCATCCAAGCCATCGAGAACCCTGTTCACCGTATCTTCAGAAATGTCTCACGGTTCTCTCAACTTTACCTGCATCACACATTGTGGCTTCAGCCCCTTCCTTCCCATTTTAATTGTTTGCAGAGTTTATTCTCTTAATCTGTCTTTAAACCAGTACCTAAAGTGTCTTTCAAAACACATGTTATCATGTTGTATCTACACAGTTTAGAAACTTCTAGATTCCCCATCACATGCAGAACAAAGCCCACACCCCTTAGCCCTGAAAGAGATAAAGGCCCCACAGAAATGGGACCCATGGGTCTTATCTTCTCACATCCCTTCCCAAGAACACCCACACTCCAGCCCCAGGGACTACCTGACCCTGCCAAGCAGGGGATGACCACAAGTTCATGACTGGACGCCTGCTCTTTCCTCATCTGCAGCCCCCTCTCCCACTCTCTAGCATACTCGTTTCTATCCTTAGAACCCAACTCAAAAGCAATTCTCCAGAACCAACCCAAATTCCCATCAATGATAGACTGGACAAAGAAAATGTGGTACATATACACCATGGAATACTATGTAGCCCTAAAAAATGATGAGTTCGTGTCCTTTCTAGGGACTTAAATGAATCTGGAAATCACCATTCTCAGCAAACTGACACAAGGACAGAAAGCCAAACACCTCATGTTCTCACTCATAGGTGGGTGTTGAACAATGAGAACATGTGGACTCAGGAAGAGGAGCATCATACACTGGGGCAGCTGGGGGAGGGGGAGGGGAGAGACAGCAGGGGGGTGAGGAAGGTGGGGAGGGTGGGAAGGTATAACATGGGGAGAAATGCCAGATATAGTATGCATCTAAAGTTAAAAAATAAATAAAAGCAATTCTCCTGACAAGGGCTGGGTCCCATGGTAGCACCAGTTACTCCATTTTTCATGATCTTTTATGACTTTTATGTTGTCTAGTGAGGCACTTGTCAGAGACATAGCAGTCATTCTCTCCCTTCTTCCGAGAGCCTAAGGGTAGGCTTCTGAGTATCACTACTCACCCTTCATGTTGTGTGTGGCTAATCTTCATCATGAGGGAAGTTCGGAACAACTGCCCTGGTCCATAAACTTCTAGGGAGGGATGTGCCTACTCAGGCTACTGTGTAGGTACAATATGTGTTTATTGGATGAATGAAATTGTCCAGAAATGCTGGGAGATCAGGCTGAACAGGAAGGCTGAGATCATAAGACTCAGGGCCTTGAAAACCAGTAAGAGGAGTCTGGCTTTAATGTGCTAGGTTGGATTTCACTGGAACTGGGCATCTATTTGGACTCCTTCCTCAGTCATCAGAGGCTAGAATTACCGTAGCAGCTCGTTGAATAAGCAATTTTAAAGCTCAATAGTGTTTTAGAATACATTTTCCATTCCCTTGTGGTTTGTGTGGACATGGAAGTGAGGGCTGAGCATTTCCGTGTGGAGTGGAAAAGCCAGGTCTTTGAGCACTTTCAGTCCAGTCAAGGCTGGACTCAGGTCATACAATGCCAGGGCAAAGAGAAGAGGGGGGCAACACACACCTGGAGGGAAGGGGCAGTGGGCAATGACAATGGGCTTACCCCATCTCTCCTGACAATGCTACCCACAGGCCCTTGCTATTCATACAGCCCATAGATAGCAATGACAGACAGATGATAGATACAGATAGACCAACCAATCGATTGATTGATAGGTAGACGATGTATGAGTAAATGCATGGATGGAGGATGGATGAACACATACTTATATACATACAAAGATTTAGCTATAGATATAAATGAACCAGCAATTTTGGTGCTATGTTGAAGTGAAACTGAAATTAGAAGATTGCCTACACATATGTTATGTGTTATGTATTATCCTGCTGAGTACACCTACTATTATACAACACCCTACTGGGAAAAGTGGTTTCTTATGAGATATACTGGTCAAAAATCTGTACCTCCGAGCAGTCGTAAGAGGTTTATTCCCCAGCTCCTGGCTAGCCCCCGGGTCAAGATCACTGCATTTCTGAAGAAACAGATGGCTACATCAGCCTCTGACTGTTTAATGTAGCACCAGACCATCCAAGAGTGAAACTTCACAGGCAGAGTGTAGCTGCAGGTAAGAGACAGAGGCAACATGGTATCTCCGCAGGTTCAGGAACAAGGACGGATGCTGTGGCACGGTGAGAACGATGCTGAGTTCAGACAAGCTTGGATTTGGATTTTATTATACTGTGTGATCTTGGTCAAACTGCCTAACTCCATTGAGCCTCAATTCATCCACCTGTAAAGTGGGTATAATTTTTACTACAAGGCAGCTTAGTTGCCCCACCTGTAGAGACTCAGGCTCTTCTATTTTTCTTTTTTAATAAACATCTTCAAGCATGAGGCCAATTCCTTTTCTGACTAAATTTATGTAGCCTTCATCATGATTTTATTAGCAACTTAATGATGAATATATGCCATGTTTATGGAGACAATCAGAAAACATGATTGATAACCACATCATCCAATGATTCATCAAGAACTAGAAAATGCCCTGAAAGTTCAGGGAGTTCTCTCTCTCCCTCTCTTTTTTTTTTTTTTTTTTTTTTTTGAGATAGAGTCTTGCTCTTGTTGCCCAGGCTTGAGTACAATGGGTAATCTCAGCTCGCTGCAACCTCCATCTCCCAGGTTCAAGTGATTCTCCTCCCTCAGCCTCCTGAGTAGCTGGGATTACAGGTGCCTGCCAACACGCCCCACTAATTTTTTGTATTTTTAGTAGAAATGGGATTTCACCATGTTGGCTATTGCTGGTCTTCAACTCCTGACCTCAGGTGATCCACCCGCCTCAGCCACCCAAAGTGCTGGGACTACAGGCGTGAGCCACTGCACCCAGACTTTAACACTACTTTCAATGATATCTACGTCATTTACGGGGCTCTTCAGGGCAGACCATATTGGAATCTCTTTTGCACAATGGTGCAGATGAGACTTCTGGATGTGAAGACAGTGAGGCCAGCCATCCCACACTTCCCAGCAGCCGCCTTCATGCCGTGGGCTGAGTGTGTTCCCAAATACACGTGCTGAAATCCTCACCCCCAACGTGTTGGTGTTAGGAGGTGGGGCCTTGGGGAGGCACTGAGGCCATGAGGGTGGAGCCCTCCTGATGGGATTAGTACTCTTGAAAAAGGGGCCCACAGAAGCTTATTCACACTTCCACAACATGAGGACACAAGAGGTCAGAGCTGTCTGCAACCTGGAAGAAGGCCCTCACCAGAAGCCGACCATGCTGGCACCCCAATCTTAGACTTCCAACCTCCAGAACTGTGAGAAATGAATTCACTACACAGTTTATGGCAGTTTGTTATAGCAGTCCACACAGATTAAGACACACAGTCTCCTCATTTTATTTCTTTTAGCTTCAGATTCTCCAGTGGAGACATGCCTTGCCTATCTCAGAAGATGCATGTAAATGTCAAATACAAATATGCACACTCGTGACCCACACGTGGGCACTGTTGCCGTCTACACAAAACCTTCCTAAGGAAGTGCTGTTTTGTGTGCTTGTTTCTGTCTGAAGTGGAAGAGGGTTGGACACTTTCTGTAATGACCTTTCATGTTTTCAAAGGTTCAGGAAAAAAATGGATTATGGATTATGGGAATTCATAGCTCTCCAGGGACTTTATCTGCATCCACTTTGTTCCTTTGGCAGAAACTAAAACTAAAATAATTACCCAGTTAACTCTCACCTTTAGCACCAATGAGTCATTTTTCCTTAGAACTAACTCTAGAAAATAAATGGATGATTTCTAGGAGGGCCCATAATTTATGATCATATCTAATGGAAACAGTTGTGAATAAATGTAATTTACTGAGAAAAACCCAGTAGCTGACGTCACAAAGGGACAGGGGAGCTCTGTCAATCTGTGACCCCCAGTAATCCCAGCCACAGTGTGGCATCACGGGCCTTGGCCCTCCTCAAACTCCAGGGTGACTTGCTACAAATGAAGGCTCTAACCAGAGCTTCTGAGTGCTGGTCAGTAGAGCCTGGGGCCCCACGAGTGGGCAGTAGATTCTCCTTGCTCACTGGGCAGCCAGGATCCTCAGACACTGCGGACCTTCCAGGGACTCTGATGTGTCTTAAAAATCAACACCCGCATTTCCTAGGCTCCCCATGACAAGAAAAAAACACTGCTACAAAACAGACAGCTTTTAAAACATGAAATGCCTGAAAGACAAAGGAAATGTGCCTTTACACAGTTGTCAGCTTCCGTCACAGCAACACACATTTCCTTGTCAACAAAAATATCTCCCAAGAACTTGACCTGATAACACGTATGTAAAATGCAATGAAGACAGTTGTTCCTTTCGAAGGCTCAGGCAAGGCCAGGCGTGGTGGCTCACACCTGTAATCCTAGCCCTTTGGGAGGCTGAGGTGGGTGGATCACCTGAGGTCAGGAGTTCAAGACCAGCCTGGCCATCATGGTGAAACTCCATCTTTAAAAAAGAAAGAAGGCTCAGGCAAAAACTCAGTCATGCAGAAAAGCCTAGTAGGCAGACAGGGAGGAACTCACTCAATGCCATAGGTTACATTTGTTATTTGCATTCCACCCGGAAGTGGGATGAGAGCGCTCACTAAGGTGGTAAGGGAAACAGCAAGGGCCGTGGAGGTGGAGCTCACACACACTGGCTGGCGGTGCATGGAAAGAGCATATGTTAAGGCTCGTTGAAAGTGTTCACTGCCTGTGGGCAACATTTCCTAACACATATTTTTTATATGCTTTATGTCAGTAGTCGTAAATTACAAAATGGCAAGAACGGAGATGAAATGGCTTTGAGAACTCGCTACATGCAAGGGACTGTGCTAAGCACGTTAAAAACACAGCATGTAATGGTAAGCTTTCTAAGAGACAATCGATTTTTACACTGCTTTAGTTTCTGCAAAAGTGAGTATCTTCTCCTTTTGTTAGGAAAGCAAATAAAAATGTTTTGAGGGGATTTACTCTTCACAACATCAGTGAATCATGTAACTAATCTTTTTTTTCTTTTTGTGATCTAGGCCCTGAAAACAGTAGGCTGCACAGCAAACACAATTTTGATCCCAAAACAGTGAAAATAATCATGGGCTTTAGCAAACTTGGGTTCAATCCCAAATTCACCTCCTAGCCACTACTCAGCCTTAGCCAGAGGCTTCATTTCCTCATCTTCTAAAACACAGTTGTAATCTTCACACATTGAGTTATTTCTAATAATAATAAACACTGGTAGCTGATGCTCATAGAATGCTTACTGTTTACCAGACAGCGTTGTAAGCATTGCATTTTTCGGCTCATTTATTCTCCATGACAAACCCATAGCATGGTTAGAAATGGGTCTAGTTGTTGAACAAGACTGCACTATCTTTTTTTTCTGGGTACATGGGTGGACTCCATCCCCCGTCTCCCTGCATGTCAGATAAGCCATGTGACTTATTTAGAGCCAGCAGATTGTGAACGGGAGTGATGCGTGCCTTTTCCAGACCTGGCCGGTAACAACGGCCCACCCACCTCCTCCATCACACTCAAGCATCCTCCTAGAAATGTGGAAGGAAAATGACCCCAGAGCAAACCAGAAAGCCACGTGCTGACATCGACAGAACTTTCATCAGCCTAGGCTCCTGGATGACTGACAGGCGGAAGTTAAGTGAGGGAGAAAGGTGCTTCTATTGGGTTTGAGCCATTACACATTTTGAGTCTCCTGTTCGTCCACCTTAATCGAAGTCAGTACTGAAGGACAAGGCTCATTAACTTCCCTAGGGGCATACCATCGGCAATGGCAGAAAAGGGATTTGAATCTAGTCTAAATGACATCAGATTTGTAAGACTTCTCGCAAATAGAATATGCCCATTGCATATCACCCATTACTGTACTCTGTTTTCACGTGCGAATGAGGCTCTAGCCAACAAAATCAGAAAGGTAGGTGGCTTCAGGAGGAAAAAGTACTGACAGCGTAAGGGCCCCTCCTTTCAGAACAGGACACACAGCCCCAGTCCTGGCACTGGGACATGGCATTGCCTAAGTAGGGCTCTGTGCAGGGGGCGAGGTGGCCTTAAAGACTTAAATGGGGGCAGCAGGAGGATGCCCTAAGCATTGGAAGCATGAAGCACCTGGGAGACAGGTTTGCTTAAAAGCCAAACCAAGAGAAAGCCAGGGAAGGACGAGTTCGCTGGAGCTGACTTCTGGGAAGAACCAGATCATCCAAAATGTTCGTCAGAACAAACAACTTGTGCCCAGTTTTAGAGAACAAAGGCAAAACTATAAAATTGTAATTTGACAGCTCTGAGTCCTTCTTCCCAGGCCATCTGACACCACCACCTGGCATTAGGATACGCGACCGTGGTTTTCCTCCTCTGTGACCACACAGCCCTTCAACAAAAACAAGTGGCCACCTTGGGCTGTAAACTCAGTCGCGTCTATGCTGCCCTTCTCATCTGCTCCCCTGCACTCCTTGCTGTTGATTTCCTCCCCTTTCGTATTTTATAACATGGCCATGGATAATCTAAAAGGGCCCTTTGGCCCTTGTGGATAGAGACTGATTTGCTAAAGCCAGTTTGTCTCTGCTCAGCTTGGGGACGGCAGATCCCGGTCTGCGTGCCATGTTGGGACCCTGCGTAAAACAACAGAGGCCTCCAGCAGGCTGGCTTGTCTCCACGCCGTCCAGGGTGTGTTTTTGTCATGCATTTAGAATATGCTCAGATGCCCGTCAGAAAGCACATGGGGCTGTGGGCTGGGCCCCATGAGAACCCACAGTTTTTGATAACAACAGTTATAAAATCCCAGGAAACGTAGAGCTGAAAATTCATTGCCGAGATGTCACTAACAGTCACTCTCTCTCTTCCCCTCGAGTGGCATGGGAAAGCCTAGATGGCCAAACCAACTCCCTGCTGGCTCTTCCATCTGGTGTCCCCACCATCACCAGCAATGCACCTCCCTGGGCCGAGAACCCTGCATGGCCAGGCGGTCTCATAAGACAGCCAAATCCTGTAGCTCCGTGAAGAGTCACTTCCACAGGCACAAGTGTGTCTCCTCTAGATCCTTTCTCTGTGCCAGATTTCCTGACATCTCCAAAAATATCTACAATATAGGCCTATTATGATCCTTCATTTATACCATTTTATTTCAAAATGATAAACAGTGCATATCTTGATAGTTTTTATAATGGACCTAGTTTGAAATAAATCACAGTCAACATAAACAAAAATATACATTTATAGAAAAATTACAAAATACTAAGCGTTCCATGAAAACAGGCACATTGGCCAATAAGAGGGTAACACACATAGGAATGTTTAGACAGCAAATTATATCTGGAGTATAAACCAACTGGATATTGGCATTTTGGAGAAATGGAGTATTTCTAGGAAAATGTATGGCCAATTCCAGGTTATACCTTAGTTCTGAAATACAGTTTTTGCTTTACTCAATAAATAGAAAAATGTAAAGCTATCTGAGCACCTGCTCTTTGTAAGATACACATCACTCCAGTTCCAGAACTTATATACCTGGCTCAAGGGGAGTTGTTTCCCAATGTTTTTGCTAAGTAATGATAATATTTTTCTTATTGAGGGGAGGGGGTTGGGGGCTAGGGGACAAATAGCAGGGGGTGGGGGGATTGGGGAGGGATAGCATTGGGGGAATACCTAATGTAGATGACAGGGAGTTGGATGCAGCAAACCACCATGGCACATGTATACCTATGTAACAAACCTGCACGATCTGCACATGTACCCCAGAACTTAAAGTACAATAACAAAAAAACATGTTAGTCATGGAAGAAAAATGAAATTTTTCCCAGGCACATGTTCTGGCAAAAGTCCTCATGGAATTTTATAAGAGTAAGACAGGACACTTACCATCACATGTCCAAACATTGCACATGCATCACTAAGTGGTTGTCATTAACAAGTAGTTTCACATGTGGAAGACCCCAGAGGTCTCTCTTATCTCCAAGGCATCTCGGTGTTTCTGTGGAGTCTTCTGATGAGACGTTTCAGTGCCATGAAGTGACGTATGTATAACGGGCCTGTCTAACCTCCTCCCACCTTTCCAGGGCATCTGAGCCATTCAGTCTTCTCCACGCCAGGGTTCTTCTGTGTGATTGCTACTCAGGTTGAGCTGAGCTCTCTCATTGTAACCTAAAGAATAAATAACTGCAGTCATTGGGAAAATTTAAGAGCTAAAGCAAATAGCATGAGGGCAATTATCATCTTAACATTTTCTGTCAAAAGCTATGTTCCTAATTCAATTTGTACATATGACTTGCCTATCTTTATGAAGACAGTCTTCCTCATTTGGTTTCAGCATTCCCCATATGAAATTCCTGCTACTGTGATCATTTAGAATATAGATTTGGAAGTCTTCAAGTCAAGGCTAAACCTTGAGATGTCTAGCCATTTACCTTGTCCCTCTAGACCATAAAGTGAGAGCCAGCAAGTTTTGGGGACTACGGTTATAAAATTCCAGAAGCTGGAAAGCTGCTAATTAATTTTTGGTAATATCTCTAACAGTATATCTCTTATTTTTTTTCTACAAGTTAAATGGGAAAACTTAGTGATAGGTGATAAAACAAAGGTTGGTATTAAAGAAGAGAGCACAGATTAAATATATTTTATAAACTGTAAAGCTCTCTACAAATGTTACTTCTCACTTATGCTACCCTGACACTAGGCATTTATCATGGATAAAAGGGAGTGGCGGAATATTTGAGCTTCCAGCAAAAGGTCAACATGTATAGAATAGCATTGTCTGTGCTCTACAAATTATTTTTTCTGAATGCAAGATTTGCGTGTGCTTACTCCTAGAGTTACAAAAAGAAATATGTCCCTAGCATTGGGTCCCTGCTTTGTTTCTGCTAACAATGAACCACTGAGCTAGACATGTTCCTTAAAGTCACATCATGTGATCAGAAAATTAGATAAATAGGAAGCCAAAGGTGAATCTTTGCAGATTTGTGAACTCTTTCATCTTTTACAAGCAGCATTCTGAGTATACTATAGTTGCTCTCAAGGTGTTGGATGCTGTTTGCATCCAAGGAAGTGAGAATTGCGGGAAGGAAGGACGCAGATGCTCGGGTGGCGCTGAATGTGTGATAAGACAGGAGGAGGCTGCCACCCCCATCTTTGCGTATTTACAATCTGGCATTGGGCTGCTCTCCAGTCATTTATTCTGGCATTGAATCGCAAATAATAGTTCTATTGAGTTCAGTAAGATCAATACTTCTCACTCTTTAATTCAGGCAAAGCTCTAACAGAAAGTATGCTGTTTGTTTAATGCTTTCAAAGTCTATTCAGTTAAATCAGACTTACAAGGTTATCGTATTCCCAAGTCACTTTAGAGCGCTCTCTTATCTCACAGTCTCTCTCCGCTGAGGAAATACGCTTGTCGACCTAAGTAGCACTTTCTTAAAATAAAACATGGATATGGTCAAAGGCTTACATCCTCTGACCTCCTAGGGACGACCACCCCAGCATCGACATCTCAAGGCCACCCAGGTACCAGCCCACAAGCTTCATGGCATAATTCTTTGATTTATATAGAATCTAGAAATGTTAAGAAAACAGCATGTGAGGGTAACTTCCAGCCTGAAAGCAACAAACAGTACATAAACTCTGGTTGCCTGTCTGTAATTGGGCTAACAACAATCTCATGACAGCTGAGGCTTCAGACCCAGAGAAAAGTGGCTGGAGGTGGGAGAAGGTTACATGCTGATAAATCTTATATATATACATACATATATATATATATACACACACACACATATTTATTTATTTATTTATTTATTTATTTATTTTAAATTCTCACTAAAGAAAAAAAGAGGGAAACCAAAAGAAAAAAAAATGCTCACAATACCAGATACACCCTCTGTTGGCTCCTCAGTATGTATTTTTCCAGACAGAATTTTATGTTCACATGTACATGTTCTTACCAAAGTGAAATTGTAATATAAATAATATTTTATAACCAATTTTACCTTTTGAAACTTACAACTTTGTGAACAACATTCTATGCCAATAAATATTCATCAATAAAATTTTGAAATGGTTGCATAGTATTTCAGTGTATAGGTGGGCCATATTTATTTAATCAATTCTATATCATTACTTACAAAATCCCCCATTTCAAATACGATAAATACCTAAAATTAAAACTTTTGCTTTTAAATGTTAATTATTTCCTTTGAATAGTGCCTAATCACGACCTTCAAAGATGTATTATGAACAACTGTGAGGGCCAAATTGTCCTTCTGGAAAAAAATCAACTCAGAGCCCTACCCAAGTGGAAGGGAGCACTCACTTCCCTACTCAGGAGATGATTATTTTTATATTTATCAATATACATGAACAATGCTATCACAACTGGCTTAATTTTCATTTGATTAATGAAGAGCCAGTTTCAAACTTTTTTCCCTATTTGTATTAACTATTAGAACTGCATCTGGGCACCCTGTCTTACCACAGAGCAGATTCAACTCTGTGAAGCAAGGAGACTGCCTTGTGCACTCATATCCTTTGTTACGAGTGTATAATCATGAAAGGAGAAAGAAAGGGTCAGAGCTTCGCCAAGATGGCTAAATAGGAACAGCTCCAGAGTGCAGTTCCCAGCAAGACTGACACAGAGGGCGAGTGATGGCCACATTTCCAACCGAGGTACCAGGTGCATCTCAATGGGACTGGATGGACAGTGGATGTAGCCCAAGAAGGGCAAATCAAGGCAGGGTGGGGCACTGCCTCAACCTGGATGTGCATTGGACCAGAGGACCCCCCCTCCTACCCAACAGAGGCCATCAGGGCCTTTTCCAGCCACTCACGCACTGATACTGCACTTCTCCCACGGGCTTTATGGCCCACAGACCAGGAGATTCCTGCTGGCCAACAAGCACCGTGAGCTTCCAGCACAAAACCCACACAAATCTGGTCAGCCATTTTAAATGGTACCTGGAATGCCTGCAAGACGGAGCCGCATATTACCCCAAAAACAAGGGGCTGAAGGCAGGGAGCTAGGTGATCTGGCTTGGTGGGTCCCACCCCCACAAAGACCAGCAATCTGAAATGTACTGGCTTGAGAGTTTCACAGCCAGCACAGCAGTTGAGCTTGACCCAGGACGGTCAAGCTCCCTCGGGGGAAGGGCATCTGCCATTACCGAGACAGTCCGCCATTACTGAGGCAGTCCACCATTACCGAGGTAATCTGCCATTACCAAGGCAGTCTGCCATTACTGAAGCAGTTCTAACCTTACCTGTGTAAACAAAACTACAGGGATGTTCACACAGCAGCTGGGCAGAGCCCATGGCAACTCAGCAGCACCTCTGTAGGCACACTGTGACTAGACTCCCTCCTTGCTGAGCAGGACATCTCTGAAAAAAGGCAGCAGCATGTCATGGATTTATAAATAAAGCCCCACCTTCCTGGGACAGAGCTCCTGGGAAAACAGGTGGTTGTGAGTTCTGCTGCAGCAGCCATAAATGTCCCTTCCCAGCATCTCTGAATGGAACAATGGAGTTCCAGGCACAGCACTTGAGCTCTGATAAGGGACAAACTGCCTCCTCAAGCAGCTTCCTGGCCCCTGTATATCCAAAAAGGCACCTTATCAAGGAGAGCTCTGGCTGACATCTGGCAGGTATCCTTCTGGGACAAAGATACCAGAAGAAGGAACAGGCAGCAATTCTTACTTTTCTGCCACCCCTGCAGGTGATTCCCAGGCAAGCAGGGTCTGGAGTGAACCTTCAGCAGTCCTGCAACAGAGGGGCCTGACTGTTAGAAGGAAACTACAAAACAGAGACAAATAGCTTCAACATCATCAGAAAGGACATCCACTCAGAGGCCCCATCCAAAAGTCACCAACTTCAAAGACCAAAGTTAGATAAATCCATGAAGATGGGAAGAAACCAGTGAAAAAAGGATGAAATCACCAAAAACCAGAACCTCTCCTCCTCCAAGGGATCACAACTCCTCACCAGCAAGGGAACAAAGCTGGATGGAGAATGAGTCTGATGAATTGATAGAAACAAGCTTCAGAAGTTGGGTAAACTTCTCTGAGCTAAAGGAACATGTCTTAACCCAATGCAAAGAAACTAAGAACCTTGAAAAATGGTTTGATGAAATGCTAATTAGAATAACCAGCTTAGAGAATATGAACTTGATGGAGCTGAAAAACAGAGCATGAGAACTTTGTGAAGCAAACACAAGTTTCAACAGCAGAATCGATCAAGCAGAAGAAATATCAGACATTGAAGATCAACTCTATGAAATCAAACGAGAAGGCAAGATTAGAGGAAACAAAAGTGAAAGAAATGAACAAAGCCTCCAAGAAATATGGGATTATGTGAAAAGACTTAATCTGCATTTGATAGGTGTACCTGAATGTGACAGAGGCAATTAATCCAAGTTGGAAAACACTCTTCAGGATATTAACCAGGAGAACTTCCCCAACCTAGCAAGGCAGGCCAATATTCAAGCCCAGGAATTATGGAGAACACCACAAAGATATTCCTCAAGAAGAGCAACACCAAGGCACATTATTGTCAGATTCACCAGGGTTGAAATGAAGGAAAAAATGCTAACGGCAGCTAGAGAGAAAGGTCGGGTTACCCACAAAGGGAAGCCCATCATACTCACAGCAGATCTCTCAGCACAAACCCTACAAGCCAGAAGAGAGTGGGGGCCAATATTCAACATTCTCAAAGAAAAAATTCTTTCAACCCAGAATTTCATATCCAGCCAAACTAAGCTTCATTAGTGAAGGAGAAATAAAATCCTTTATAAACAAGCAATTGCTGAGAGATTTTTGTCACCACCAGGCCTGCCTTACAAGAGCTCCTGAAGAAAGCAGCAAACATGGAAAGGAACAACCAGTAACAGCCACTATAAAAACATACCAAATGATAAAGGCCATCAACACAATGAAGAAATGGCATCAACTAACAGGCAAAACAACCAGTAAGTATCAAAATGGCAGGGTCAAATTCACACATAACAATATTAACCTTAAATGTAAATGGGCTAAATGCTCCAATCAAAAGACATAGACTGGCAAATTAGATAAACAGTCAAGACCCATCAGTGTGCTATATTCAGGAGACCCACCTCACATGCAAGGACACACACAGACACAAAATAAAGGAATGGAGGAAGATTTACCAAGCAAATAGAGGGAAAAAAGCAAGGATTATAATCCTAGTCTCTGATAAAACAGACTTCAAACCAACAAAGATCAAAAGAGACAAAGAAGGGCATTACATAATGGTAAAGTGATCAATGCAACAAGAAGAGCTAACTATCCTAAATATATAGGCACCCAATACAGGAGCACCCAGATATATAAAGCAAGTTCTTAATGACCTACAAAGAGACTTAGACTCCCATACAACAATAGTGGGAGACTTTAACACTCCACTGTCAATATGATATAGATCAATGAAACAGAAAATTAACAAGGATATCCAGGACTTGAACTCAGATCTGGACCAAGGGGATCTTATAGACATCTACAAACCTCTCCACCCTAAATCCACAGAAAATACGTTCTTCTCAGCACCACATTGTACCTACTCTAAAATTGACGACATAATTAGAAGTAAATAACTCCTCAGCAAATGCAAAAGAACGGAAATCATAATAAACAGTCTCTCCGACCATAGTGCAATAAATTAGAACTCAGGATTTAAAAATTCACTCAAAACTGCACAATCACATGGAAACTAAACAGCCTGGTCCTGAATGACAACTGGGTAAATACTGAAATGAAAGCAGAAATAAAGATGTTCTTTGAAACCAATGAGAACAAAGACGCAACGTACCAGAATCTCTGGGACACATTTAAAGCATTGCCTAGAGGAAAATTTATAGTACTAAATGCCCATCTGAGAAGCAAGGAAAGATCAAAAATCAGCACCCTATCATCAAAATTGAAAGAGCTAGAGGAGCAAGATCAAACAAATTCAAAAGCTAGCAGAAGACAAGAAATAACTAAGATCAGAACAAAACTGAAAGAGACAGAGATACAAAAAACCCTTCAAAAAATCAATAAATCCTGGAGCTGGTTTTTCGAAAAGATCAACAAAATAGATAGATCACTAGCCAGACTAATAAAAAAGAAAGGAGAAGAATTGAATAGATGCAACAAAAAATGATAAAGGGGATAATACCACCAATTCCACAGAAATATAAAGTGCCATCAGAGAGTACTACATGCAACTCTAGGCACACAAACCAGTAAGTCTAGAAGAAATGAATAAATTCCTGGACAGTTACACCCTCCCAAGGCTAAACCAGGATGAAGTTGAATCCCTGAATAGACCAATAACAAGGTCTGAAATAGAGGGAGCAATTAATAGCCTACCAACCAAAAAAAGTCCAGGTCCAGACAGGTTCACAGCTGAATTCTAACAGATGTACAAAAAGGAGCTGGTATCATTCCTTCTGAAATTATTCCAAACAATACAAAAAGAGAGGATCCTCCCTAACTCATTTTATGAGACCAACATCAACCCGATATGAAAACCTGGCAGAGATACAACTAAAAAAGACAATTTCAGGTCAATATCCATGATGGACATCAACGCAAAAATATCCAATAAAATAGAGGCAAACCAAACGCAACAGCACATCAAAAAGCTTATCGATCACAATCAAGTAGGCTTCATCCTGGGGATGCAAGGCTGGTTCAACATATTCAAATCTATAAACATAATCCATCACAAAAACAGAACCAAAAGTGAAAACCACATGATTATTACAATAGTTGCAGAGAAGGCCTTTGACAAAATTCAGCAGCCCTTTATGCTAAAAACTCTTAATAAACTAGGTATAGATGGAACATATCTCAAAATTATAAAAGCTATTTATGACAAATCCACAGTCAATATCCTAATGAATGGGCAAAAACTGGAAACATTCTCTTTGAAAATTGCACTAGACAAGGATGCCTTCTCTCACCATTCCTATTCAACATAGTATTGAAGTTCTAGCCAGAGGAATCAGGCAAGAAAAAGAAATAAAGGGTATTCAATTAGGAAAAGAGGAAGTCAAATTGTCTCTATCTGCATATGACATGATTGTATATTTAGAAGAACCCATTGTCTCAGCCCAAAGTCTCCTTAAGATGATAACTTCAGCAAAGTCTCGGGATACAAAATCAATGTGCAAATATCACAAGCATTTCTATACATCAATAACAGACAAACAGAGAGCCAAATCAAGAGCAAACTCCCACTCACAATTGCTACAAAGAAAATAAAATACCTAGTAATACAACTAACAAAGGACTGAAAGACCTCTTCAAAGAGAACTACAAACCACTGCTCAAGGAAATAAGAGAGGACACAAATAGATGGAAAAACATTCCATGCTCATGGTTAGGAAGAATCAATATCGTGAAAATGGTCATACTGCCCAAAGTAATTTGTAGATTCAACACTATCCCCATCAAGCTACCAATGACCCTCTTCACAGAACTGGAAAAAACCACCTTAAACTTCATATGGAACCAAAAGAGAGCCCGCATAGACAAGACAATCCTAAGCAAAAAGAACAAAGCTGGAGGCATCATGCTACCTGACTTCAAACTATACTACAAGGCTACAGTAATCAAAACAGCATGATAATGGTACCAAAACAGAGATATAGACCAAGGGAACAGAACAGATTCGTTGGAGGCAACGTCACACATCTACAACCATCTGATCTTTGACAAATCAAACAAAAACAAGCAATGGGGAAAGGATTCCCTGTTTAATAAACGGTGTTAGGAAAACTGGCTAGCCATGTGCAGAAAGCTGAAACTGGATCTCTTCTTTACACCTTATACAAAAATTAACTCCAGATGGATTAAAGATTTAAACATAAGACCTAACACCACAAAAACCCTTAAAAAAAAAAAAAAAAAAAAAAAAACTAGGCAAAATTATTCAGGACATAGGCATAGGCAAGGACTTCATGACTAAAACACCAAAAGTAATGGCCACAAAAGCCAAAATAGGCAAATGGGATCTAATTAAACTTAAGAGCTTCTGCACAGCAAAAGAAACTGTTATTAGAGTGAACTGGCAACCAACAGAATGGGAAAAAAAATTTTGCAAGCTACCCATCTGACAAAGGGCTAATATCCAGAATCTACAAAGAACTAAAACAAATATACAAGAAAAAAAACAACCCCATCAAAGAGTGGGTGAAAGATATAAACAAACACTTTTCAAAAGAAGACATTTATGTGACCAACAAACATATGAAAAAATGCTCATCATCACTGGTCCTTAGAGAAATGCAAATCAAAACCACACTGAGATACCATCTCATGCCAGCTAGAATGGCAATCATTAAAAAATCTGGTGACAACAGATGCTAGAGAGGATGTAGAGAAATATGAATGCTTTTACACTGTTGGTGGGAGTATAAATTAGTTCAACCATTGTGGAAGACAGTGTGGTGATTCCTCAAGGACCTAGAAATGGAAATTCCATTTGGCCCAGCAATCCCATTACTAGATATATACCCAAAGGATTACAAATAAATCTGTTATAAACACACATGCACATGTATGTCATTGCAGCACTGTTTACAATAGCAAAGACTTGGAACCAACCTAAATACCCATCAAAGATAGACTGCATAAAGAACATATGGCACATATACACCATGGAATACTATGCAGCCATAAAAAAAGGATGAGTTCATGTCCTTTGCAGGGACATGGATGAATCTGGAAACCATCATTCTCAGCAAACTGACACAAGAACAGAAAACCAAACACCACATGTTCTTACTCCAAAGTGGGTGTTGAACAATGGGAACACATTGACGATAGGGAGGGAAACATCACATACTGGGGTCTGTTAGGGGTGGGGAGCTACGGGAGGGATAGCAAGGGGTGGGGAGATTGGCAAGGGATAACATTAAAAGAAATACCTAATGTAGGTGACGGGGGGACGGAGGCAGCAAACCACCATGTCATGTGTGTACCTATGTAACAATCCTGCAAGATCTGCACATGTACCTCAGAACCTAAAGTAAAATTTAAAAAAAAAAGAGGAAAGAAAGAAAGAGAGAGGGAGGGAGGGAGGGAAGGAGGGAGCAAGGGAGGGAGGGAGAGGAAGACAGGAGGAAAGAAGGCAGGCAGGAAGGCAGGAAGGGAGAAACGGAGGGAAAGAGGAAGGGAGGGAGAGAGGGAGGGAGGGAAAAACTTACTGGCTTAGTAGGTTCTTATAAATGTAAATGAGGTTATATATTAAGTTAAAAGTATAAGAACTCCTGAATTACTAAAAGAATATTCTTAACCAGCTCTGAGATCAGAAATGTATAATAGAATTGTAATTGGGTGAGTTGAGTTCTCACAAAATTCCTATAGTGAAGTCCTCACCTAGCAGAGCCTCCAAATGTGACCTGATTTGGATCCTGGGACCTGGTTTGGTGACAACTAGGCTCAGAGCTGAGCTGCTTATGTGGCCTCAGACACATGGCTTCACTCTCCTGAATCTCACTCTACCACCTGGAAACCTGAGGGCCCAATGCTTATTTTGCAAAATTCCTCCAAAATTGGAGGTAGCATTCATGAGCTTCTTCATGCATACACAAACTTCCTCAAGTTTCCAGGCAGTAGAGTGAGACTCAGGGGAATGAAGCAGAGGTAACCAAGTTAAAATGTGGTGGTTAGGGAGGTGCTAATTTGATATGACTGGTGTGCTCATAAAAAGTGGGAATCTGGACACACACCTTAACAGCACCATCGAAATATAAAGACGACCATCCCCAAGCCAGGGAGAGGGCCCTGGAGCAGGTTCTCCCCAGCAGCCCTCACTCAGAAGAAGCCCACCTTCCTGACACCTTGATCTCAGATTTCCAGTCTCCAGAACTGTGAGAGAGCAGATTGCTGTTGTTTATGCTCTCAGTATGCAACACCCCAAGGAAATTAATATGCAAATTTGCTGTAACACCCCAATGAAACAAACATGAATTCACCTTTACTTCCAAGAGATACTAATAGATATGATTTCAGCCACCTGGTCCCTCACCACAATAACAGTAACAGAAGTATGAAATATTGTTTATGAGGAACGTCACTCATGCTACCTCCAACTCCAGAAGAATTTTGCAAAATGAGCATTGGGCCCTCAGGCTTCCAGGTGGTACAGTGAGATGCAGGAGAGTGAAGCCATGTGTCTGAGCCCAGTTGTCACCACACCAGGTCCCTGTGATCCCAAGACACAGGCTCAGAATTCCGATATGCTGACATCATTCTTGATTGCATAAGACTCTAAGAAAATATGATGAACCTTTGTTCCTTATTAATGAATACATTTTAAGGATTTTAGGAAGTGAAAACGAATACTCTGCAAAGCAGCAGTCCCCAACCTTTTTGGCACCAGGGACCGGTTTCACAAAAGACAGACATTGGGGGCGAAATGGTTTCAGGATGAAACAGTTGCACCTCAGATCGCCAGGCATCAGATACTTACAAGGAGCACACAACCTAGATCCCTCACACACCTGGTTCACAATAGAACTCTGATATGGTTTGGCTGTGTCCCCACCCAAATGCCACCCTGAATTTAGTTTCCATAATACCCACATGTCATGGGAGGGACCTGGTGGAATGTGACTTAATCAGGGGGGTGGTTACCCTTATGCTGTTCTTGTGATAGTGAGTTCTCATAAGATCTGAAGGTTTTATAGGGACTTTTCCCCCTTTGGCCCCTCTCCTCGCTGCCGCCATGTGAAGAAGGACATGTGTGCTTCCCCTTCTGTTGTGATCATAAGTTTCCTGAGGCCTCCCCAGCCATGCTGAACTGTCAGTCAATTAAACCCCTTTTCTTTATAAATTACCCAGTCTCGAGTATGCCTTTAATAGCAGCATGAGAATGGACTAATACAGGTTCACACTCATATGAGAATCTAATGCAGCCGCTGATCTGACAGGAGGCAGAGCTCAGACAGTAATGCGAGCAATGGGGAGCTTCTGTAAATAGAGATGAAACTTCACTCCTTTACCCACCATTCACCTCCTGCTGTGTGGACAGGTTCCTAATGGGCCACGGACCAGTACGGGACAGTGGCCTGGAGGATTGGGCCTCTGCTGTAAAGGGAAGCCTAAAATATTTTTAGACTCATCTATTAGAGAGCGGCTTGAATATCAGCTACAAATTACATTTTCCTTAGCCTAATTAATTCAACGAGTGTCCCATCTTCTTTAAAATGCAGACTTTGGTGTTTTCTCAGGATGTGCTATGGAGCCCATGGGCTGACATTCACATTGCCTGATTATGCAAGTAAAGATCACGTCACAATGACAGTGGAAAGCTCGTGGCACAGAACAGTGCCAGGCGCTGCTTCGAGCATATTGCACATGTGAACACATTCCACTGCCCACACACCTGCTGAGGTAGGTGCCATCCTGTTCCCTATTTCCCAGGCAGGAAAAGAGATTTGCCTGACATGCAGTGACTGGCAGAGGCAGGGTGGGAGTGCAGGCTACACTTCCTCTCCACCCTGCCTTCACCCCACGGCAGCAGGGCTGTCTGCTCTGGGCTGCGTTCCCTCTGGCCTCAAGCTCTTGGGCAAATCCCAGGTGTGTGAACCTCAGCATTCAGTTGGTAACTAGGAAACCCTGTGTCCTGACCTGAGTGCCCGCTGCACGGCCAAGCAGGCCTGTGAGTTCACGGGTTAAAAGCATCTTCACTTCAACAGAATGCAGCCCTTTTCGAACTGTCCGGTGCTCCAGACCGGGCCACGATGAGTCTACCTGAGGGTCTCGTGCTGAGGCCTCTCCTGCTGGGCCTCATTTCAGCTACAGAAGGACCTTGGTCCTGGAGGCTCCTCCCTGATCCCAAGCACTAGCTTTCCCGGCTTCCCTGGCAACTGACCACAGCCCAGATTTGTTACCTCTGGGCACACAGGACGGCTTTTCCATTCAATTAAGCCTCCCTTAAAGATAGAGGGCAAGGCAGAGTCTCCACTAAAGGGAGCAATGTTTGCGGTTTTACAGAAGTTAAAAAAAAACCTCCCACAAACAGGAGCTAATTTTATAGCTGTTCTCTCTGTCTCTCTGTCTCTGTCTCTCTGTCTCTCTCTCTCTCTATATGTGTGTGTGTGTGTGTGTGTGTACACACGCAAACAGATATCTGCTTTTATCATCATTGTGATGTATATTTTTTAAAATATATATCTATATATAACAGAGCATCTCTACATAAACATATATAGCTATATATAAAAACATATCTATATATTTTTAAACATATATCTCATTATCACCCAGGGTGTCTGTTCCTCTGAAAACCTGTTTCCAGGTTTAATCTACTTGGGTTACTTAAGTTTTCTGCTTTTCTTATTTTCCACATCTGAATTCATTTTTTTCTGAATAACAAACTCAATCAATCTGAAGTTACAAAGTAATTCTAAATAAGTGGGTTTGATTTATGTATTATTCTGATTCAAACTTAAATAGCCTAGACTGGACAACATGACAAAATCCCATTCTTGCAAAAAAAAATTCAAAAATTAGCTGGGCATGGTGGCTCACGCCTGCAGTCCCAGCTACTCTGGAGGCTAGGGCAGGAGGATTGATTGAGCCCAGGAGTTTGAGGCTTCCATGAGCTGAGATTGCACCAGTGCACTCCAGCCTGAGCAACAGAGCAAGCCTCTGTCTGAAGAAAATGTAAAAAAATCATAAATAGCCTCACTGTAGTCTCCCCTTTCTATGCTTCATCTGTCCCCCAACGCCCATCCACACACGCGCACACACACACGCATGCACACGCGTGCACACACACACGCACGCACACACACACGAATACATACTTTATTGCACTCCCATATTATAGTTCCCTTCACCCAGTATTCATTGAATCCATGAGTTAAAAATAAATATTTGGCCTTTCTAGACTTTTGTGAGTGTCCATGATTTGAAATGAGTGTTTTGTTCTAGCAGAGGCTTGATAAACCTGTCAGTATTTCTGTTTTCTATAGTTTTATCTTTAATTTATTTGTTTTGGTTTTTATTAAATGCCACTATTTAAAACAAATCCTTGACATCTGATTTGCACTATTTCGGCAGGTTTTAGCCAGGCAGAAGAAAAATGTGTATAAGCTTTCTTAGTCCAAAGAAAACATGGGGAACACCAGCTCTGGGCACTTGAATCAGGAATGCAAACCAAAAGCTATTCAGCCTGGGGTGTGTGTGTGTGTGGTGGGGCAGGAGAAGGAATTCATGTAATACTCAAATGGATTATAAAAAGCAAGGAATTAAGCGCTGGAAAAATCTAGCAATTGGTGTTCAAAGTAAATGGCGAAGTCGTTTTCACTCTAAGCAGGCATGAGACTCACCAGTGCCAGTGGCAGAGACCACCCAGGAACGGCCAGACAGGCCACGTTGGTCGTAGCCCCAGGAGTGGAGCTGCGGGCGTGGGAAAGACACATGCTGAGCCTCCCCCACTCCCCGCACCTCTCAAGGCTGAGACTCAGGCCTGTAGGTCTGTTTTGTCTACTCCACGCCCTGCGTTCACCCCTGAATAACTTTCTGCCTGGATATAAGAGAAATCCTTGTGCTTCAGTTTCTGCACTGCAACTATTCCCATCCCCAGCCAGTAACTTCACAAGGATTCTCAAAAGGCATAAGAAATCAGATGGCAAGTTCCATCTGATTTTTCAAAACAATGGTGCCACATTATTGTACCAACTTAATAATTAGTTACTAGCCATATTATTATTGGTCATTATTAATCATTATAATTCTATTATTTCTTATTTAATATAATATTGGCAGTATATTAATGTTACATGTTAATGTTATATATTAGTACATTCTATTAGATGATTAACAATTATATACTAACATATTGTATATATGTCATATGTATTCATACATTTACTCTTAATGCATATGTGTTATATATAACATACAATGTTAATGCATATGCCACATTAACATAAGTTATAATTAATTATAGGTAATTGCTAATTATTATTTTTATTAGTTACATTAATTATGGGTATATGATTTAAGAAACCCCAATAAAGATTTATGAAAGGAACCAAGACTGGTTTTCCAAACTTCCAAAATGACGCATAAGACTTTTATCAAAAAGCAGTCTCTTTTGTGATTTCCCTTTAATCGGTGTTTACAAAAGTGGCTGTGAAGACAAAATGAGCATCAAAGCTGAAATGAAGGCTCCAGGGGCAATTACAGGTCAATCAGATAGTAAGCCATCATTGACATAAAAATCAAAATGAAAATATAATATTTGGTAAAAAGAGTTACACATTTTCGTTAACTGCCTCTATTTTGTGAAGCAGGAGGCAGGGCAATGCAGTGGGAAGGACACAGGATTGGGAGTCCACGAACCTTCCTTCAGGCACCCAGCTTCCTGGCATCCCTGCTCTGGGACATCCAACCCGTCATCCAGCTGCACTCCCAGGACTGTTCTGAGCACAAATATGTACATGCATGATCTACTGCAGCATTTTGCGCAAACCCAGGGCCTGTCTCAATGCTGCTGCAGCACGCTGGTGGTTACCGGATCACTATTAAACAATTCCAGAAAGCACAAGTAAAAGCGTGTCCTTCTTGTTGAACCTTGACAGCTCTCCTTTATTTCCAACAAAAAGAATACCATTACTATCCCTAATAAAAGCCATCAAATCTCATGAGAACTCACTCTCTAATATTAGAACAAAAGTAACTTAGACTTTGTACATTGCCTCATCAAACTGTAAGATATTCCTTTGCAGCCACCTGATTTCACACCCACGAAACACCACCTGTGTCCATAAATTCTTCATGGGACAAGATTGAAGTCTGTGGGCTGGTATGGCATGAGAAACCTCTTATGAGGCATCATTGGCTCTAAATAGAACCTCTGCTTTCCTTAACAAGTGGAGTGAAAAATACTCAAATTTTATCTGGAAACAATTACAGGATTAAAAATTTAGTGTGCCTAATGTCTTTATCAACACACAGCAAATAAAATGATTACTTAACCATGTTCAGTCTGAAGGCCTCTCCATACAGAAATGGCTGTGGCAAAAGTGATATCACATCTTGAATAGTTAAGAAAAAAATGACCTACAAAATCCCTTGTCAACCTTGTAGACTAATCAGCTGGAGGCATTATAATTTTGTGAAAATATATATGAAATGAAAAAGAAATTAGGCATAAAATTGCTAACCTTCTCTGAGTGCTCGTTGTGCTGTGGGCACTGTTCTGACCACTGTCTACACTGGGACAATGGAAGACTTTATTAGTTTGTTTTCACACTGCTATAAAGACACTACCCAAGACTAGGTAATTTATAAAAGAAAGAGGTTTAATTGATTCACAGTTTCACAAGGCTGGGAAGGCCTCAGGAAACTTACACTCATGGCAAAAGGGAAGCAAGGGCCTTCTTCACATGGTGGCAGGAGAGAGAGAAGAAATCAAAAGGGGAAGAGTCCACTGTAAAACCATCAGATCTCATGAGAACTCACCCAGTATCATGAGAACAGCATGGGGGAAACCACCTACATGATCCAATCACATTCCTCCCTCAATATGTGGGCATTATAGGTCTCTCCCTTCACACATGGGGATTACATTTTTTTTTTTTTTTGAGATGGAGTCTCACTCTGTCACCTAGGCTGGAGTGCAGTGACGTGATCTTGGCTCATTACAACCTCCCACTCCCTGGTTCAAGCAATTCTCCTGCCTCAGCCTCCTGAGTAGCTGGGATTACAGGTATCCACCACCATGTCCAGCCAATTTTTGCATTTTTAGTGGAGATGGGATTTCACCAAGTTAGCCAGGCTAGTCTCAACCTTCTGACCTCAGGTGATCCACTTGCTTTGGCCTCCCAAAGTGCTGGAATTACAGGCATGAGCCACCATGCCTGGCTGGGGATTACAATTTGAGATGAGATTTGAGTGGGGACACAGAGCCAAACCATATCAAAGACCCAGGAAGGATCAACCTGACCTCTAAGCAGGGCTCCTCTCCTGTGGCTTCCAGCCCTGGCCAGGCTACCTCTCCTTACCCCCAAGAGAAAATATTAGATTCCTCCATGCTCCAAATCTGAAATTGCTGCCACATTCTTCAGTTTAAATTATTCTCATTTTTAATAAAAATAATCATAATCCAATTTTATATGCTAGGCTTTCTACCCATAATTAATAGAATTAATCCAGTGGACCCATTTCTGTTCTCAGAGAACCATTTATTAATATCTGAATTATGGTTCACGCACTGAGGGCATCTTCTTTGTATTGCATCATGAATTGGACAAAGTATTTTAACTTTATTCCATGACTGCTATGGGAAATAGAAAAGACAGAAAGTGCTAATGTTAACTGAGAAAAGGATGCACATTGGAAATTTAAGAAGAAAACCTGGCAGTCTAATTCCAAGCATATTACATAATCTAGTGTGTCTGTGACAACGCACTTCCCATAAGACAACAGAAAAGACCACCATGAGATAAAAGCTGGCTTGTACTCCAAGTAAATTGGTAAGAGCTCTGCAGCAGCTCGGCACAAAAGGGATGTCCATCTGTTAATAACCTTGTTATCACACAATATGAAAATGTTTTATGGTTTTTATACCATTTTAATAAATCATATTATCCAAAAAATCCATGTGTATAACTAGATGATCACCTTTAAACATACAATTAAAACCTCCCTGGGTTGAGGGGGAATGTCACACACCAGGGCCCATCAGGGGGTCGGGGACAAGGGGAGGGAGAGCATTAGGATAAACACCTAATGCACACAGGGCTTAAAACCTAGATGATGGGTTGATGGGTGCAGCCAACCACCATGGCACATGTACACCTATGTAACAAACTTGCATATTCTGCACATGTAACCCAGGACTTAAATTTAAAAAAAAAAAAAAAACCTCCCTGGGCTTCTCTTCTAGTTCCTATATACACGGTATTCAAGTGTTATTATACTTTAAATAAGGGAACCATTCTCATTGTGTTAGACTTTGGGAAAATTCAAATTACCTAAAATCCTTTTAAAACTTTTTTCTGTGATGGGCTATGTAGTAATGACATGGATGTATGAAGTCTGAACTAACCAAGAGAAAGGGAAGAGCAGAGGAAAGTCTTCTGGGGAGAGGAGACCACTGGAGCCAGAGCCCACATGGCCTGTGGCAATAGCAGAGGAAGGCCAGGCCGGGGCCAGGTGATAAAGGATCAGGAAAGGGCCTGTCCGGCCGTCTCTAAGTGTGGATTCAATATGAGTGGTTTATCCCATCCACTGAGCTCCAATGGCTTATCAGGGGTGGGGGATGGGGGCTGGATTAAATGGTGGAGTAAATATAAGAAAGACACATTAGCAGGTCATCCTGCATGGGGCATGGTGCCATTGACCAGGCAGTAGCTGTAGGCAGAAGGAACAAAGAGCAGAGTGATTTCATTTCCATCTCAGTCGGTGATCAACATGATGCCAATTATAAAGAAGTCAACGGTAAGTTCCATCTGCCTCAGGCCGCCTGAGAGCTGGGGGTGGGTAGGAGGCTGGTCTGGGGGGATCTTCGCCTCCATCCCACCTGCCTGCTCAGAGCGCTCCCTGCTGTCACTTCCAGGGCCTCCCCTCTTGAAGCTGGATTCCTTTCCTCAAACCTAAAATAACCTCGAATAGAGAAGTGCAGGCCTATTATCATGCTTTCAAATCTATTTTCCACAGGTGTAGAGGGCAAACAAATCAATAACTTCTGAACAAGTTGAATATGCAAATATTTGAATGGTGGTTATTAAAACTCGTAACTCAGTCTCCACAGTTTGCACTGCCTTTATTAAAGAAGTTTCTCAATTCTTTAGCCGGTATATAATGTGAGATAGAAGTTAATGATATTCATTGCTAGCTCTGAGAACATTCCCTTTCATTTGAAGGATATAAACACTGAATATTTGTATTTTAAAGAAAAGGATGGGTTATGCTATATTACTTTTCAATAATTTTATATGAATTCAATAAACAGATTATGAATATCATAAATCTTATTTTGTCAAAATAACAACATCTACTGGGTAAAGTGACAGGTTATTTAATCAAATAAGGAAAACGTCAATGTTCGATCTATAACATCTTTTTCATTGATCATGGTGTTCCATTTGTATTGGTATCTATGGACCTAATTTTATGATCTACCATCTATACTAAGGCACAGGGGAGAAAGCAGGCAAGCATCAGCAGCACACAAACACGCCTCACCTGGAGGTGAAGTATAATAGCAAGGAATCAGAAAACTCTCATGAGAAAACCTACTTCTGCCTCTCTGGGTCCAGAGGTGAGACACGCATGTTCCCTAGGCCTCCTCCTCTCGCATGTGCTTTTTACAGTGTCCAGATTCTATGTGCTTTCTGAAAGCCCTTGGGCTACAGTGCATCTCTGTTTCCTATGAGCCCCCTCCATGTAGGTAAACTGATAAAGGAAGAAAACCTGACAATTGTGACATCAATCCTGTAAATTTTTTAGAAGTCTGAAAGAGCTCTGGTGTGGAAGGAAAACAAGGGAAGAAGGAAATTAAATAGGAAAAAAGAAACTGGAAACACTCCTCCAACTCGGCTGAGATAACACTGGTTAAATAACACTCAATGGTTAGTGAAGAATTTAGAGACAGAAAAGCTGAAAAAGTTTTTATAAGAGTGCCCACCCGAATGACAATTAACAGGAAAATAAATTCCGGTAGATTTACAAAACAGAGCATTAGACATATGATGACATAGAGGAATCTTAAAAACACAATGTTGAGTGAGAAAAGCAAGTCCCAGAAGATAATAAAATATGTTTCACCATGTTTATGGTGCTCAGAAATAAAAAAAAATAATGTGTTTTTATACTTATGTACTACCGCATTAGGGTTGCCATGACAAAGTACCGCATACGAGGTGGTGTAAACAACAGAAATGTATCACCCCACAGTTCTCGAGGCCAGAAGTCTGAGGATGAAGGTGTTGTTGGCGCTGGTTCCTTCTGAGGTCGTGGGGAGGATTTGGTCCAAGCCTCTCTCATCGGCTTGTGATGGCTGTCTCTATGTTCCCATCATCATGCTCTCCCTATATGTTTGTGTCCCCCAATTTTCCCCTTTTATAAGGACTCCAGTCATATCAGATTGGGGTCCACACTAATGACCCCATTTTAACTTGATTAGTTTTATAAAGCCCCTATCTCCAAGTAAGATCATATTCTGAGATACAGGAAGACTCTAACAAAAGAATTTGAGAAGGAACAAAATTCAATACACAACAAATATGTACAAGATAAAACCATTGAAAGGGACAGGTGGATAATAAACATACTACTGAGAGTCCAGCTCCAAGGGGCTGGCAGGAGAACAGGTATGAGATGAGGGACAGAGACTAAGGTAGGTCCTAGCCCTCCGGAAGGTGATGGGTTTACACGTGTTTGTGATCATGTCATGCTTTATAACTTCGTGTGGCATGAATATTGTTTTAAGTATGCTGGGTCTATATTTTAAAATATAACAAAGAAGAAAACAGAAAAAAAGAGAGTGATTAGCACTCTTTCTGAAAATGAGAGAATTGAAGTCCCTCAAGCATCATCAGAACTCCCCTCCAGCTCAGATGCTACAAGGGAGGCAGTGAGTCTTTATAAAATCTAACAAATAATAAGGCCAATGACAAGCAGGGTTCCATCTACGAGACAGCTCCTTTTTTCTAACTATTTATAACTATCATGGTTAGCACTATCATAAAACACATACGCTCCACTTGATTTAAAGGACCTGGGAAATATGTCACTCCTGATGGCACTATTAATACAAACTGGTTGTTGCCAAGCATCTTCCTGAAAAGGAGTTGAACACCACCTGTGGAACTCCAGTTCCTTGACCAAAAGCCTCAAGACTGCTTTCAACTTTCAAAGGCACCTTCTGAAGCCCTCCTGCATAGTCCCTTTCCCACAGAATACTCCAAGATTCTAGCGGCATGGCTCCATGGGGCCCATTTGTATGAGCGTGACTCCCCAAGTCTCAAAACCGTATGGGTGTTTTTGCTTTCTTTGTGGAGGGGTATTTATTCTATTCTGCTAAATCCTGAATAACAATGACCAACACTTTCATAGCATTTATTGTGTTTGCTGGAGAATTTAAACACTTTGTGCAGATTAATTTACTTAACAACTCAATGAAGTAGGTGCTATTAGTATACCCACCTCAAGACAGAGAAACAAGATGATTAAGTGGCCTTAGTCTCACAGCTAGTGGGTAAAGAGACTGATGTTTAAATCCTTTATCTAAGCATTTAAGGCACACATAAACCTACAAACCCAGCTTGAGGTTCCAGCCTGACTCTCAGTGCTAATTTCAACATCTGGGGAACGGGATTATCCTGTGTAATATTTAAATTCTTCCTGAAGTGAAGCAAAAACTATCCAGATATTACTCAATGAACAGAGAACTTGGACTTACTTGCTTTATTGACTGAAATGAGTCTTTTTGACATCACCGACCTTTTAACCTGACTAATCAGCTCTCTGCAAGTAACTAATATCTGCATAAAATATGTAGTACATGGTGCTTTGCCCAAACAGAACTTTCATGTGGTCTGAAAAAAATGGCCAGTTCCGGGGCCAGGCGCGGTGACTCACATCTGTAATCCCAGCACTTTGGGAGTCCCAGGCTGGCGGATCACGAGGTCAAGAGATCGAGACCATTCTCGCCATGATGAAACCCAGTCTCTACTAAAAATACAAAAATTAGCTGAGTATGGTGGCACTCGCCTGTAATCCCAGCTACTCGGGAGGCTGAGGCGGAAGAATCACTTGAACCCGGGAGGCGGAGGTTGCAGTGAGCCGAGATTGTGCCACTGCACTCCAGCCTGGCGACAGAGCAAGACTCTGTCTCAAAAAAAAGGCCAGTTCCTGAGTCACCAGCCTCTGACCATCAGAGCAGAGGGTGCTACCCAAGGAGAACTATGAAAGTGCCTTTTACATCCATCTTCACCAGGGTCCCAGGCCCATGCATGAGCTTCAGCAGACTCAGAAATTTCCAGCGGCCACAGTGGACTCTTAAATAGTTTGACATGGGTGCCGTGGCTCACACCTGTAATCCCAGCACTTTGGGAGGCTGAGACAGGAGGATCATGAGGTCAGGAGATCGAGACCATCCTGGCCAACATGGTGAAACCCTGTCTCTACTAAATACAAAAAAAAAAAAAATTATCCAGGTGTGGGGGCATGAGCCTGAAGTCCCAGCTACTCTGGAGGCTGAGGCAGGAGAATTGTTTGAACCTGGGCAGTGAGCCAAGATCATGCCACTGCACTCCAGTCAGGCAACAGAGGAAGACTCCGTCTCAAAAAAAAAAAAAAGTTTGATATGGCCACATGCAGTGGCTCACGCTTCTAATCCTACCATTTTGGGATGCCAAGATAGGTTAATCGCTTCAGCCCAGTCTGGGTAACATGGTGAGACTTGGTCTTAAAAAAAAAAAAAAAATACATATATATATATATATATATCCAAAAATTAGCGAGATGCCCACCTATACACATCACTGGAGCTCATACATAATCTTCAAATAAAGACAATAATGAGGTCATAATTATATCTCGTTGCAATCCCAGCTACTTGGGAGGCTGAAGTGGGTGGATCAGTGGGTGACAGAGGTTACAGTGAGCCAAGATCATGCCACTGAATTCCAGCCTGGGTGACACAGCAAGACTCTCAAAAAATAATAATAATAATAATAAGGCGGCTTGACATTTTACCAAGTGCTATCATGTCTCTTCCCAAACCATGGACATAACTATCTTTCAGTTTGGAGAAACCTTCAAAACATGTAGGTCCTCTTGTCCAGCCAGCTGGTCAGGAGTTTGTCCTCCATATGCGTGACAGCAGCAGGCCTGCCTTTTCCTGGCCTCCTTCTGCTAGACTCATGGCTGTTTTCTTCTTACTTCAACATGCTCTTGATCCAAGTTCCCATAAGCCAGCTGGAAATCATTAATTTCCTTAAGCCTATTACACATGCTATTTGGTAATAAAACAATTGTTTATTCTAGCTCTTTTGAATAATATCCAAAGAATGGCTTGGTTTGTATGCTTTAGATGGGGAAGAATTACAGATGTGCATGTGCACATGTATGTATACATACGTATGAGTCAGGATTCTCTAGAGGGATAGAACTAATAGAATATGTATGTATGTATGTATGTATGTATGTATATATATGTATATAAATATATATACATAGAGAAAGAGAGACAGAGAGAAAGGAGTTCATTCAGCAGTACTAACCCACATAATCAGAATGTCTCACAATAGGCCATCTGCAAAGGATGGAGGAGCAAGGAAGTCAGTCTGAATCCTAAAGCTGAAGAGCATGGAGTACCATGTTTGAGGGCAGGAGGCATCCAGCACGGGAGGAAGATGTAACCTGGAAGACTAACCAGTCTAGCCTTTTTACATTTTTATGCCTGCTTTATATTCTAGCCACACTGGCAGCTGATCAGATTTTGCCCACCCAGATTAAGGGTGGGTCTGTCTTCCCCAGCCCACTGACTCAAATGTTTATCTCCTTGGCAACATTCTCACAGACACACCCAGTATCAGTACTTTGCAACCTTCAATCCAATCAAGTTGACTCCCAGTATTGACGATTACAAATCCACCCTTTGTCAATTTGAATCCATACACATCTCCAGAGATCATACATAATCTTCAAATAAAGACAATAATAAGGTCATAATTATGCCTAACATGATACAATTGTCCTTTATAGAACCAGAAATGCACCAGTCCCCCAACCAAATACTCTTACATAAAGCTAACAACACTTAAATGCTGATATGAAGTCAATAAATCTTATGTCACATGATAAAGGAGAAAGGAAATAAAACACAGATTTTTTTGTACAAGTGTACACATACACAAACACGGTTTTAACAAAAGAAGGAAGAAATACTTATGACAATTACAGTCCTCATTTCTGCAGCTGGTCAGGTGCTCATGGCTAGTATTGATGACTATCTTCTTCTGCTACCCATTCTGTATTCCCTTTGCCTTCTGCAAGCACCTCAGCTGGTCGTGGTTTTGTTCCTGGTGGAGTGAACCAAATCTTCATTCCTGAACAGTATGAGCCATTTGTAGTCATGCCTGGATTGGGCTGTTGTAGTTTCCCATTCATCTTAATCACAGGGAATGGTAATAATAAGAGACACCCTAATGGATCACCTGTATTTCATGCATACTCTTCCTTACCTCTGTTCTGGACTAGTAGACTGATTTCATCTTGGTGGGCAGGGTCAATCACCCAGCCAATACTGTAACTCCCTTCTTAGCCTCTTGACTTAAAAGTAGGAGGAGCCCGAAGTGTCTAGGTGGCAATCTTATCTTCCAGTTTAATAGAATTGTGTTTGTGTCTCCTGGTGCAATCTTCCTCCCTCTGGAACTAAGACCTCTAGGCCAGCAGAACATAATGTCGTGGAAACAGAAAGCAAAAATTTTGCTAATGGATCACTAGGGGTGATGGTGAGTGGCTCCACTTCCACCCCTTGATTTCTGGACCCATGAATCCTGGCTATGGGAGGAACAGTACCATATATTGGACACTGATTCAGAGCATACACGGCCTTCTGGAGAACTTTGCCCCAGCCCTGCAAAGTAATGTCACCTACTGTAATTGTGACTTCAAAATGTCATTCCACCATTCTATCAATCCACTTCAGGATGATGGGGAACATGGTAAGACCACTGAATTCCATGAGCATGAACCCACTGCCACACTTCTTTAGCCATAAAATGGGTGCCTTTGTCAGAGGCCAGGCCGTGTGGAATACCATGACAGTGGATAAGGCATTCTGTGAGTCCACAGATGGTAGTCTTGACAGAAGCACTGCATGCAGGATAGGCAAACTCATATCCAGAGTGAGTAAGGACAAACCTCTGCCCTTTCATGATGGAAGAGGTCCAATATAATCAACCTGCCACCAGGTAGCTGGCTGATCACCCTGAAGAATGGTGCCATATTGAGGGCTCAGTGCTGGTCTCTGCTGCTGGCAAATTGGGTGCTCAGCAGTGGCCGTAGCCAGGTCACCTTTGTGAGTGGAAATCCACATTGCTGAGCCCATGTATAACCTCCATCACTACTACCAGGGCTATTTTATTCATGGGCCCATTAGGAAACGACAGGGGTGGCTAGGGAAAGAGCTGAGTGGTGTCCACAGGATGGGTCATCCCATCCACTTGCCTATTAAAATCCTCCTCTGCTGAGGTTACCCACTGGTGAGCACTCCCATGGATACAAATGTCTTCACAGTTTTTGACCACTCAGAGAGGTCCATCCACATACCTCTTCCCCAGATTCCTTTGTCACCAATTATGCATCTTCTAAGACCATATTACTTCTTCTAAGACCAGCCAAACCATTGGCTACAGCCCATGAATCAGGACATAATCACATATCTGGCCATTTCTCCTTCTATGCAAAGTGCACAACCAGGTGCACTGCTCGAAGTTCTGTCTACTGGGAAATTTCCCTTCACTGCTGTCCTTCAGGGATGCCCTAGAAAGGGGCTGTGGTGCTGCAGCTGTCTACTTTCAGGTGGTTCCTGCTTATCATCCAGAGCCTTCTGTAAAATGACCACAGAAAGAGTCTGGGGACCCCCAAATCCACTATAAGTCAGACCTGAACTAACAAATCAGAGGCAACTCTTCATAAGGTCATCAGTGCAGGCTGCGGGAGAGAAGGCAGGTGGCAGGAGTGGAGACCATGGGCATTTGAGCCATTTCCCTATGTGACTTACTTGTGACTTCAGGACCTACTTGAGCCCAATCATGTATATACCACTTCCATTTGATAATGGAATGCTGCTCTGCACAACCCACTTTATGGCTAGATGGGTCAGAAAGCACCCAGTTCATGATAGGAAGTTCAGGCCACATGGTGACTTGATGACCCATAGCCAAACCTTCAGTTTCCACCAAATCCCAATAACAGGCCAAGAGCTATCTCGCAAAAGGAGAGTAGTTATCTGCAGACGATGACAGAGCCTTGCTCCAAAATCCAGAGGTCTCGCTGTAATTTACTTGGGGGCCCTGTCAGAGGCTCCAAATAGCATCCGTGTCTGCCACTGATACCTCAAACACCATTGGATATTCTGGGTCATGTGGCCCAAGTGGCAGAGCAGTTTGCACAGCAGCCTGGACCTCTTGCAGAGCCTTCTGTTCTGGACCCCACTCAAAACTAGGAGCCTTTCAGATCACTTAATGAATGGGCTGAAGTAACACAATCAAATGAGGAACCTGTTGCCTACAAAATCCAAATAGGCCCACTAGGCATTGTGCCTCTTTCTTGGTAGTAGGAGGGTCCAAATGCAGCAACTTATCCTTCACCTTAGAAGGAATATCTCAACATGCCCCACACCACTGAAACTCTAGAAATTTTACTGAAGTAGAAGATCCCAGAATTTTTGTCAGATTTATTGCCCATCCTCTGGCATGCAAATGTCTTACCAATAAGTCCAGTATTTCTGCTACCTCTTGCTCACTGGATTAAATCAACATGTCATCAGTGTAATGGACCGGTGCAATATCTTGCAGAAGCAAAAAGCAATCAAGGTCTCTCTTAATAAGATTTTGACAAAAAGCCGGAGAGTTGATATACCCCTGAGGTAAGACAGTAAATGTACATTGCAGGCCTTGTCACCCGAAGGCAAATTGCTTCTGGTGATCCTTACGGAAAGGAAAGGCAAAAAAGACAGTTACCAAGTCAATGGCTGAATACAAGGTACCAGGAGATAGATAATTTGCTCAAGCAATCAAACCACATCTGGGGCAGAAGCTCCAATTGGAGTCACAACTTGGTTAATCTTACGATAATCCACTGTCATTTTCCAAGATCCATCTGTCTTCTGCACAGGTCAGATGGGAGAGTTGAATGGAGATGTAGTGGAAATCACCACCCCTTCGTCTTTCAAGTCCTTGATGGTGGAACTGATCTCTACAGTCCCTCCAGGGATGTTATATTGCTTTTGATTTACTATTTTTCTAAGTAGAAGCAGCTCTAATGGCTTCCATTTGCCTTTCCCACCATGACAGCCCTCACCCTACCAGTCAGTAAGCCAATGTGGGGGTTCTTTCAGCTGCTAAGTATGGCTATGCCAATTATGCATTCTGGCCCTGGGCACATGGTCACAGGATGAGTCCAGGGACCCACCAAATCCACTGTAAGATGGACCTGAGCTATAATTTTATTAATTACCTGACCTCCATAAGCCCCTACTTTAACTGGAAGATCACAGTGATATTTTGGGTCCCCTGGAATCAACCTCATCTCAGAGCCATTGTCCAGTAGTCCCCATAATGTCTGATTATTTCCCCTTCCCCAATGCACAGTTACCTTGGTAAAAAGCTGGAGGTCTCCTTTGGGAAGGATGGGAGAAAGATTAACAGCATAAGTTGGTGATAGTGTAGCAGGGTCCTTCCTCAAGGGTACCTGGCCTCCCCTTCATTCAAGGGGTTTTGTGTCTGTAAACAGGCTCAAGTCTGGAAATTAATTGAGGGGCCATGATATTCTGTTTTTATAATTCAAATTAGTTTTTTATCCATTTGACCTGGACGTTTTCTGCTTATGTAAATTAAGTAGGAATGCAGTAGGCTTCCTAACAATTTCAATTCTAGGAACACTGTGATTAATTAGCCAATGCCAGAGACTATTCTGATTGCTGCTTTGTCTCTGCTGTCCATTACGGTAGCCGTGTCCACCTTGCTTTTGACGGTTAAGTGCTGCTGCTTGGACCCTGCCACCTCAGGATCCAATTATTACCATTGTATTTAAGTTTTATAGTTGAATGACTGTGCTTCCCACTGTTAGATCTGACACACAGAGAAGAGTAATTAACAAACTCTCCAAAGATGCAGGTGCTGCTCTCACAAATCTATTTCACAAAGCATTGGTCAAGGGTATATCTTCTGTACCCACCTGGCTGGATTAGTAGGCCTAAAATGACTAATCCACTCCACCATCCCAGTCTCCCTACGCTTTTGGATTCCTTCCTCTACATTAAACCAAAGAAAATAAAACTTCTAGCTTACTCACAACCAGATCTCTTTCAATCCATATTTCAGCTAACCAAGCAAATAAACTATTAGAACCTTTTTTATCTCCTTGACCTGCAATATTAAATGCAGAATCCCTACTTAGTGGCCCCAAATCAATAAATTCAGCCTGATCCAACTCTATGCTCCTTCCACCATTATCCTACACCATTAATATCCATTCCCATCCCTATTCTCCAGATTTCTGTTTGTATAAATTAGAAAACTCAAGCAGTTTTTCAAGTGTAGTGCACCACCTCATGGGTCATATGCTGAACCTCACCTGTAGGGGTCTGTCAGGACTTTAGTCTAGTTATAGGTCTAGAAGCAAACAGCGGTATTGGGGTGGCTCCTGAATAGAATCAACATTAACTTGTCTGGCAACTGCCTCAGGGAGGTCATCACTATTGTCTCAGGCAGTGCAGAGTTTTTCTCCTCAAACGAAGGTGGAAAGGCAGATGGCAGCACAGGTCAGGGAGGGAATGTGGCCACTACTGGGGATGGGGAAGCTGTTCCTTCTGGCAAAAAAAGGTTAATCAGAGTTTATAAACTCAGTGTCCCCAGCTTCATCAGAGTCCTCCCATACATCCCCACTCCAAGTTGCAGGGCCTCATTCTTTTCCAATCAATGCCCTCACTTTAACAGTAGACATCTGATGAGGCTGTGCATGCACCTTTCATTGCAGGTCAGTCACTCACATGATGAGACCTTGTGTCTGATTTGCCACACTTTAAGATCTTTCTCTACAGGAGATAAGACTCTGACTTGGGGCAATCTTAGATTTTAGCCTCAGTATCTGTTTCTGAAGCTGGGAGTTAGAGTCTCTGAGTTCATCATTTTCTTTCATCACTTTGTCCAGTGAACTTAGGAGGAATCAACCAGCTTCATTATGTTCCTTGGTTCTCCACATATGGTCAAAGGTGTTATGCAGAGAGTCACTAAACTCCTTGCCTCTCAAAAGTGGTGAATCAGGAATGTCAGATGCATTTATTTTGCATAACTCTCTAAACAGTTCACACCAAGGACTCTCAGTGTTCTCCATATCATCAGAAGTAGAGTTCTTAGCATTTTGGGGTCTAATCGTATTAAGCAGCTAACTCCAGAAACCCAAAACCAACTAAAAAAAAAATCCATCCTTAATATTCTGTTCCTCTACCAGCACTCCTGGTACCGAAATCTGTATTAGTCAGGGTTCCCTAGAGGGACAGAACTAATAGGAGATATATTTAAAGGGGGGCTTATTAAGTAGTATTGTCCAGGCATTGTGGTTCACACCTGTAATCCCAGCACAATGGGAGACAAAGGTGGGCAGATAATGAAGTCAAAAGGTAGAGACCATCCTGGCCAACATGGTGAAACTCTGTCTCTACTAAAAATACAAAAATTG